>NC_012874.2:26697240-26957360 GCF_000003195.3 Sorghum bicolor
ACGCTAACTAGTTGCAGCTAGCTAGAGCTCCTATACAAGATAGGACGATGATGCACACACAGGAGTGGTTACAGGTCACTAACTTCACTAAGACAACTATATTACTAAAGTAAATGCACAACAAGACTAAAAGACTTGCACTAAGTAAGAACTCAGTAAAGTAAAGTAAGAATAATATATTAATAAAAGGAAAGTCTTACAAAAGTAGAAAGGTACAAGAGCTATACCAGACTCTCCAGAAGACGACTCCGGAGACCCCGAGCTTCGCTCGACTCGACTCTAACTCCCACTCTAGACTAACTACTACTCTACTTGTATGCTTGGAACTTGTAATGCACTTGGCCTTGGAATTGCACACTTGAAATGAAGGATGGAGGCTGCCTTTTATAGAGGGAGATGGAGTAGGGGTTACTCCATCGCCACGTCATCGATCCGCGTGACATCTTCTCTCCACCCTTGGATCAAACCGACCTCACAACCGCCATTTGATCAACGGCAGGGGCAAATCAACATGTGGGACATGTGGGGAAGGTCGGTGGGAGGCCACCGACCCTGGAACCGCCTTTGATGTGGGGTCGGGCGACCCCACTTCTGGGCCTCTGGGCCCACCAGCAGTGTCCACAGGGGTCCCTTATGTCGGTGGACTAGGTGGCACACCTGGGTCCCACCAAAGAGGGGTCGGGCGACCCCCTCCCTGTGGGCCCAGGGTGTCACCTGTTGTCCCCTCGATCTCCTCTTGATGATTCTGATGTTGGCTTTGTCAAATAATGTCTTGAATTTGTTGTTCCTGCATAAACAAGCTAAGAGTACAAGTGGAACTAGTTATGGATAAAATATGTTCATGTCATGTCGTTTCCCCTTGCAACCGAGGCATGTTGACGGTGTTTTGTATGTGGATTTCTATGGTATATCCACCGTCAACAGAAATCTGTGAAGGAGTATCTGCATGCTTTCAATAATCTCGCTCGCTATGCCCCTGAGTTTGTAAACACAGAGGCTAAGAAGATTGCTAGTTTCCAGAGAGGCTTGAATCCAAAGATGCTGAAGACCATGGGTACAGGGGCCAGGGCTACTTTCAATGCCTATATCAGTGACTGTCTGACCCAAGAGAACAATAACAACAACTACAGTGCATCCAAGTCTCGTAAGAGGGCTTTTGAAGCCGGATCATCCCAGCCCAGGGCACCAGTGGCAGGGCGACAGCCGTATCGTCCTCCTGCCCCAGGTGCTAGGTTCCGACCGCCGTAGAGGAGGAACACCGGGCATCCAACACAGCAGAAGTCGTACAAGGTGGCGATAGCCCCTGCCAAGCCAAAGGCAATTCAAGCCGCAGCACCTGCCGTCAACAATGCGCCCAAGGGCCCATGCTATAACTGTCACAAGATGGGGCACTTTGCTAAGGAATGTCCCTACCCCAAGAGGCAGCAGCCAACCTATCCAGCTCGTGTGCATCACACCTCGATTGAGGAGATTCCGGAAGGAGAACCGGTAATAGCTGGTATGTTTCCTATCAACCAACATCTTGCAGTTGTTTTGTTTGATTCTGGATCATCGCATTCATTCATGAGCCAAGCATTTGCACAAAAGCATGATCAGCCAGTTACTGAGTTAGGTTATGGCTATCGCATCAGCTCAGCCGGAGCCGATGTGTTGACTAATAAAACGGTAACAGGAGTTACCTTGGATATCAGTGGCCGGAGGTTTCGTGTAAACCTTGTGGTCATGCCAGGACTGGTTTTGGATGTCATCATTGGAATGAACAATATGACTGACTGGGGCGCGGTTATAGATGTCGGGAATAGAACCCTTTCCCTCAGAGAACCGCAAGGGAAGGGTGTGTTTCAGGTCAAGTTACCCCGACGGTTGGACTTCGCCAGTCTTTCATGTGCAGTACAGGTAGTTCCTCTAGAACACACACCCGTGGTATGTGAGTTCCCTGATGTGTTTCCTGAGGATTTACCAGGACTTCCCCCAGATAGGGAGGTAGAGTTTGCAATCGAGTTGATACCAGGTACAGCACCAATATCTAGAAGGCCGTACCGGATGCCACCAAACGAGCTCGCAGAGTTGAAGAAGCAACTGAAGGAGTTACTAGATAAAGGGTTCATCCGGCCAAGTTCGTCGGAATGGGGTTGTCCAGCGTTGTTTGTGAAAAAGAAGGACCAATCCTTGCGCATGTGCGTGGACTATCGTCCACTCAATGCAGTGACAATCAAAAATAAGTATCCTTTGCCAAGGATTGATATCCTGTTTGATCAGTTATCCAAGGCAAGAGTGTTTTCTAAGATAGATTTGAGGTCTGGGTATCACCAAATCAAGATTCGTCCACAAGATATCCCGAAGACTGCTTTTTCCACCAGATATGGGTTGTATGAGTTGTTGACACTTCTTAACGCAACCACCGGATATCGGCGACGGCGCCAGAAGTGCCCTGGTAGGGTAACTCTATTTACTATTGGATAATTCCGCAAGCGCACAGAATGTACCGCTGTAGCACTTCACCAAGGAGTATTCCAAGGTATCGTAATTTATATTTTCCCAAGGGAAAGCGGCTAAGTGTGTTTAACAAAAAGGGGAATGAGATTCCTTGAGTTATCTAGTATCAACTAGTGAATAAGGGTGGTAAATAATGAATAGGAAGGGTAGTGGTGAATCCAAGGTCCTATGCTAAAGGTAAATGGTAGAGTTAGCTAGGTGGGAGGACAACGAGTGAGTAAAGGACTCCTATGTATCTAACTTGACTTCTGTGACTTACTTTAATAGATAATTGTCTTAACTACGCTAGAGCCTTACTAACTGTGTGCGAGGGATAGCCGAGCTGGTAAGACGCTTAGAAGGTTTTTCACCTAACCCCTTACCGAAAGCGACTATTGGGCTTATGGACGCCTTACCTTTTAAGAACTAGCCTGTACGTGAGGAGAACCTAATGCCGCCCACGATCTGTCACCTACTAGGGAGTGCGCTCCTACTTTCCGTTCAAGCCAGCGGTAATCAAAGGTAATCTTAAGTATGAGCACCACGCTCACACTTAATCCTACAACGCTAACTAGTTGCAGCTAGCTAGAGCTCCTATACAAGATAGGACGATGATGCACACACAGGAGTGGTTACAGGTCACTAACTTCACTAAGACAACTATATTACTAAAGTAAATGCACAACAAGACTAAAAGACTTGCACTAAGTAAGAACTCAGTAAAGTAAAGTAAGAATAATATATTAATAAAAGGAAAGTCTTACAAAAGTAGAAAGGTACAAGAGCTATACCAGACTCTCCAGAAGACGACTCCGGAGACCCCGAGCTTCGCTCGACTCGACTCTAACTCCCACTCTAGACTAACTACTACTCTACTTGTATGCTTGGAACTTATAATGCACTTGGCCTTGGAATTGCACACTTGAAATGAAGGATGGAGGCTGCCTTTTATAGAGGGAGATGGAGTAGGGGTTACTCCATCGCCACGTCATCGATCCGCGTGACATCTTCTCTCCACCCTTGGATCAAACCGACCTCACAACCGCCATTTGATCAACGGCAGGGGCAAATCAACATGTGGGACATGTGGGGAAGGTCGGTGGGAGGCCACCGACCCTGGAACCGCCTTTGATGTGGGGTCGGGCGACCCCACTTCTGGGCCTCTGGGCCCACCAGCAGTGTCCACAGGGGTCCCTTATGTCGGTGGACTAGGTGGCACACCTGGGTCCCACCAAAGAGGGGTCGGGCGACCCCCTCCCTGTGGGCCCAGGGTGTCACCTGTTGTCCCCTCGATCTCCTCTTGATGATTCTGATGTTGGCTTTGTCAAATAATGTCTTGAATTTGTTGTTCCTGCATAAACAAGCTAAGAGTACAAGTGGAACTAGTTATGGATAAAATATGTTCATGTCATGTCGTTTCCCCTTGCAACCGAGGCATGTTGACGGTGTTTTGTATGTGGATTTCTATGGTATATCCACCGTCAACAGAAATCTGTGAAGGAGTATCTGCATGCTTTCAATAATCTCGCTCGCTATGCCCCTGAGTTTGTAAACACAGAGGCTAAGAAGATTGCTAGTTTCCAGAGAGGCTTGAATCCAAAGATGCTGAAGACCATGGGTACAGGGGCCAGGGCTACTTTCAATGCCTATATCAGTGACTGTCTGACCCAAGAGAACAATAACAACAACTACAGTGCATCCAAGTCTCGTAAGAGGGCTTTTGAAGCCGGATCATCCCAGCCCAGGGCACCAGTGGCAGGGCGACAGCCGTATCGTCCTCCTGCCCCAGGTGCTAGGTTCCGACCGCCGCAGAGGAGGAACACCGGGCATCCAACACAGCAGAAGCCGTACAAGGTGGCGATAGCCCCTGCCAAGCCAAAGGCAGTTCAAGCCGCAGCACCTGCCGTCAACAATGCGCCCAAGGGCCCATGCTATAACTGTCACAAGATGGGGCACTTTGCTAAGGAATGTCCCTACCCCAAGAGGCAGCAGCCAACCTATCCAGCTCGTGTGCATCACACCTCGATTGAGGAGATTCCGGAAGGAGAACCGGTAATAGCTGGTATGTTTCCTATCAACCAACATCTTGCAGTTGTTTTGTTTGATTCTGGATCATCGCATTCATTCATGAGCCAAGCATTTGCACAAAAGCATGATCAGCCAGTTACTGAGTTAGGTTATGGCTATCGCATCAGCTCAGCCGGAGCCGATGTGTTGACTAATAAAACGGTAACAGGAGTTACCTTGGATATCAGTGGCCGGAGGTTTCGTGTAAACCTTGTGGTCATGCCAGGACTGGTTTTGGATGTCATCATTGGAATGAACAATATGACTGACTGGGGCGCGGTTATAGATGTCGGGAATAGAACCCTTTCCCTCAGAGAACCGCAAGGGAAGGGTGTGTTTCAGGTCAAGTTACCCCGACGGTTGGACTTCGCCAGTCTTTCATGTGCAGTACAGGTAGTTCCTCTAGAACACACACCCGTGGTATGTGAGTTCCCTGATGTGTTTCCTGAGGATTTACCAGGACTTCCCCCAGATAGGGAGGTAGAGTTTGCAATCGAGTTGATACCAGGTACAGCACCAATATCTAGAAGGCCGTACCGGATGCCACCAAACGAGCTCGCAGAGTTGAAGAAGCAACTGAAGGAGTTACTAGATAAAGGGTTCATCCGGCCAAGTTCGTCGGAATGGGGTTGTCCAGCGTTGTTTGTGAAAAAGAAGGACCAATCCTTGCGCATGTGCGTGGACTATCGTCCACTCAATGCAGTGACAATCAAAAATAAGTATCCTTTGCCAAGGATTGATATCCTGTTTGATCAGTTATCCAAGGCAAGAGTGTTTTCTAAGATAGATTTGAGGTCTGGGTATCACCAAATCAAGATTCGTCCACAAGATATCCCGAAGACTGCTTTTTCCACCAGATATGGGTTGTATGAGTTGTTGACACTTCTTAACGCAACCACCGGATATCGGCGACGGCGCCAGAAGTGCCCTGGTAGGGTAACTCTATTTACTATTGGATAATTCCGCAAGCGCACAGAATGTACCGCTGTAGCACTTCACAAAGGAGTATTCCAAGGTATCGTAATTTATATTTTCCCAAGGGAAAGCGGCTAAGTGTGTTTAACAAAAAGGGGAATGAGATTCCTTGAGTTATCTAGTATCAACTAGTGAATAAGGGTGGTAAATAACGAATAGGAAGGGTAGTGCTGAATCCAAGGTCCTATGCTAAAGGTAAATGGTAGAGTTAGCTAGGTGGGAGGACAACGAGTGAGTAAAGGACTCCTATGTATCTAACTTGACTTCTGTGACTTACTTTAATAGATAATTGTCTTAACTACGCTAGAGCCTTACTAACTGTGTGCGAGGGATAGCCGAGCTGGTAAGACGCTTAGAAGGTTTTTCACCTAACCCCTTACCGAAAGCGACTATTGGGCTTATGGACGCCTTACCTTTTAAGAACTAGCCTGTACGTGAGGAGAACCTAATGCCGCCCACGATCTGTCACCTACTAGGGAGTGCGCTCCTACTTTCCGTTCAAGCCAGCGGTAATCAAAGGTAATCTTAAGTATGAGCACCACGCTCACACTTAATCCTACAACGCTAACTAGTTGCAGCTAGCTAGAGCTCCTATACAAGATAGGACGATGATGCACACACAGGAGTGGTTACAGGTCACTAACTTCACTAAGACAACTATATTACTAAAGTAAATGCACAACAAGACTAAAAGACTTGCACTAAGTAAGAACTCAGTAAAGTAAAGTAAGAATAATATATTAATAAAAGGAAAGTCTTACAAAAGTAGAAAGGTACAAGAGCTATACCAGACTCTCCAGAAGACGACTCCGGAGACCCCGAGCTTCGCTCGACTCGACTCTAACTCCCACTCTAGACTAACTACTACTCTACTTGTATGCTTGGAACTTATAATGCACTTGGCCTTGGAATTGCACACTTGAAATGAAGGATGGAGGCTGCCTTTTATAGAGGGAGATGGAGTAGGGGTTACTCCATCGCCACGTCATCGATCCGCGTGACATCTTCTCTCCACCCTTGGATCAAACCGACCTCACAACCGCCATTTGATCAACGGCAGAGGCAAATCAACATGTGGGACATGTGGGGAAGGTCGGTGGGAGGCCACCGACCCTGGAACCGCCTTTGATGTGGGGTCGGGCGACCCCACTTCTGGGCCTCTGGGCCCACCAGCAGTGTCCACAGGGGTCCCTTATGTCGGTGGACTAGGTGGCACACCTGGGTCCCACCAAAGAGGGGTCGGGCGACCCCCTCCCTGTGGGCCCAGGGTGTCACCTGTTGTCCCCTCGATCTCCTCTTGATGATTCTGATGTTGGCTTTGTCAAATAATGTCTTGAATTTGTTGTTCCTGCATAAACAAGCTAAGAGTACAAGTGGAACTAGTTATGGATAAAATATGTTCATGTCATGTCGTTTCCCCTTGCAACCGAGGCATGTTGACGGTGTTTTGTATGTGGATTTCTATGGTATATCCACCGTCAACAGAAATCTGTGAAGGAGTATCTGCATGCTTTCAATAATCTCGCTCGCTATGCCCCTGAGTTTGTAAACACAGAGGCTAAGAAGATTGCTAGTTTCCAGAGAGGCTTGAATCCAAAGATGCTGAAGACCATGGGTACAGGGGCCAGGGCTACTTTCAATGCCTATATCAGTGACTGTCTGACCCAAGAGAACAATAACAACAACTACAGTGCATCCAAGTCTCGTAAGAGGGCTTTTGAAGCCGGATCATCCCAGCCCAGGGCACCAGTGGCAGGGCGACAGCCGTATCGTCCTCCTGCCCCAGGTGCTAGGTTCCGACCGCCGCAGAGGAGGAACACCGGGCATCCAACACAGCAGAAGCCGTACAAGGTGGCGATAGCCCCTGCCAAGCCAAAGGCAATTCAAGCCGCAGCACCTGCCGTCAACAATGCGCCCAAGGGCCCATGCTATAACTCTCACAAGATGGGGCACTTTGCTAAGGAATGTCCCTACCCCAAGAGGCAGCAGCCAACCTATCCAGCTCGTGTGCATCACACCTCGATTGAGGAGATTCCGGAAGGAGAACCGGTAATAGCTGGTATGTTTCCTATCAACCAACATCTTGCAGTTGTTTTGTTTGATTCTGGATCATCGCATTCATTCATGAGCCAAGCATTTGCACAAAAGCATGATCAGCCAGTTACTGAGTTAGGTTATGGCTATCGCATCAGCTCAGCCGGAGCCGATGTGTTGACTAATAAAACGGTAACAGGAGTTACCTTGGATATCAGTGGCCGGAGGTTTCGTGTAAACCTTGTGGTCATGCCAGGACTGGTTTTGGATGTCATCATTGGAATGAACAATATGACTGACTGGGGCGCGGTTATAGATGTCGGGAATAGAACCCTTTCCCTCAAAGAACCGCAAGGGAAGGGTGTGTTTCAGGTCAAGTTACCCCGACGGTTGGACTTCGCCAGTCTTTCATGTGCAGTACAGGTAGTTCCTCTAGAACACACACCCGTGGTATGTGAGTTCCCTGATGTGTTTCCTGAGGATTTACCAGGACTTCCCCCAGATAGGGAGGTAGAGTTTGCAATCGAGTTGATACCAGGTACAGCACCAATATCTAGAAGGCCGTACCGGATGCCACCAAACGAGCTCGCAGAGTTGAAGAAGCAACTGAAGGAGTTACTAGATAAAGGGTTCATCCGGCCAAGTTCGTCGGAATGGGGTTGTCCAGCGTTGTTTGTGAAAAAGAAGGACCAATCCTTGCGCATGTGCGTGGACTATCGTCCACTCAATGCAGTGACAATCAAAAATAAGTATCCTTTGCCAAGGATTGATATCCTGTTTGATCAGTTATCCAAGGCAAGAGTGTTTTCTAAGATAGATTTGAGGTCTGGGTATCACCAAATCAAGATTCGTCCACAAGATATCCCGAAGACTGCTTTTTCCACCAGATATGGGTTGTATGAGTTGTTGACACATCTTAACGCAACCACCGGATATCGGCGACGGCGCCAGAAGTGCCCTGGTAGGGTAACTCTATTTACTATTGGATAATTCCGCAAGCGCACAGAATGTACCGCTGTAGCACTTCACAAAGGAGTATTCCAAGGTATCGTAATTTATATTTTCCCAAGGGAAAGCGGCTAAGTGTGTTTAACAAAAAGGGGAATGAGATTCCTTGAGTTATCTAGTATCAACTAGTGAATAAGGGTGGTAAATAACGAATAGGAAGGGTAGTGCTGAATCCAAGGTCCTATGCTAAAGGTAAATGGTAGAGTTAGCTAGGTGGGAGGACAACGAGTGAGTAAAGGACTCCTATGTATCTAACTTGACTTCTGTGACTTACTTTAATAGATAATTGTCTTAACTACGCTAGAGCCTTACTAACTGTGTGCGAGGGATAGCCGAGCTGGTAAGACGCTTAGAAGGTTTTTCACCTAACCCCTTACCGAAAGCGACTATTGGGCTTATGGACGCCTTACCTTTTAAGAACTAGCCTGTACGTGAGGAGAACCTAATGCCGCCCACGATCTGTCACCTACTAGGGAGTGCGCTCCTACTTTCCGTTCAAGCCAGCGGTAATCAAAGGTAATCTTAAGTATGAGCACCACGCTCACACTTAATCCTACAACGCTAACTAGTTGCAGCTAGCTAGAGCTCCTATACAAGATAGGACGATGATGCACACACAGAAGTGGTTACAGGTCACTAACTTCACTAAGACAACTATATTACTAAAGTAAATGCACAACAAGACTAAAAGACTTGCACTAAGTAAGAACTCAGTAAAGTAAAGTAAGAATAATATATTAATAAAAGGAAAGTCTTACAAAAGTAGAAAGGTACAAGAGCTATACCAGACTCTCCAGAAGACGACTCCGGAGACCCCGAGCTTCGCTCGACTCGACTCTAACTCCCACTCTAGACTAACTACTACTCTACTTGTATGCTTGGAACTTGTAATGCACTTGGCCTTGGAATTGCACACTTGAAATGAAGGATGGAGGCTGCCTTTTATAGAGGGAGATGGAGTAGGGGTTACTCCATCGCCACGTCATCGATCCGCGTGACATCTTCTCTCCACCCTTGGATCAAACCGACCTCACAACCGCCATTTGATCAACGGCAGGGGCAAATCAACATGTGGGACATGTGGGGAAGGTCGGTGGGAGGCCACCGACCCTGGAACCGCCTTTGATGTGGGGTCGGGCGACCCCACTTCTGGGCCTCTGGGCCCACCAACAGTGTCCACAGGGGTCCCTTATGTCGGTGGACTAGGTGGCACACCTGGGTCCCACCAAAGAGGGGTCGGGCGACCCCCTCCCTGTGGGCCCAGGGTGTCACCTGTTGTCCCCTCGATCTCCTCTTGATGATTCTGATGTTGGCTTTGTCAAATAATGTCTTGAATTTGTTGTTCCTGCATAAACAAGCTAAGAGTACTAGTGGAACTAGTTATGGATAAAATATGTTCATGTCATGTCGTTTCCCCTTGCAACCGAGGCATGTTGACGGTGTTTTGTATGTGGATTTCTATGGTATATCCACCGTCAACATGAGTATCTTGTCATGTCCTTTGGGCTGACAAATGCTCCTGCATACTTTATGTATCTGATGAATTCAGTCTTTATGCCAGAGTTGGATAAGTTTGTTGTGGTGTTTATTGATGATATTCTGGTGTATTCAGAAAATGAGCAAGATCACGCCGAGCATCTGAAAATCGTGCTAACACGATTACGAGTGCATTAGTTATATGCTAAGTTCAGCAAGTGTGAGTTCTGGTTGAAGAAAGTTCCTTTCCTAGGGCACATTCTGTCTGAAGAAGGGATTGCTGTGGATCCATCAAAAGTGCAGGAAGTCATGGACTGGAAGGCACCAACTTCTGTCTCGGAAGTTAGAAGTTTTCTTGGTCTGGCCGGGTATTATCGTCGTTTTATACCTGACTTCTCCAAGATTGCTAAGCCAATGACAAGTTTGCTACAAAAGGATCATAAGTTCGTCTGGACGGAAGGGTGTGAGTTAGCCGTCCGCACCTTGCGAAAGTTGCTAACCACCGCTCCCGTTCTGGCGCAACCCGATATAGAGAAGCCTTTTGATGTGTTTTGTGACGCATCAAAGAGTGGCCTGGGGTGTGTGTTGATGCAAGATGGCAGGGTGATAGCTTATGCTTCCCGACAGTTGAGAAAGCACGAAGTCAACTATCCAACGCACGACCTTGAGTTAGCAGCAGTGGTACATGCTTTGAAGATCTGGAGACATTATCTGCTAGGAAATAAGTGTCACATTTACACCGATCACAAGAGTTTGAAGTACATCTTCACTCAGTCCGAGCTGAATATGAGGCAACGATGGTGGTTAGAGCTAATCAAGGACTATGACCTGGAAGTTCACTATCATCCAGGCAAGGCTAATGTAGTAGCAGATGCTCTAAGTCGTAAACCACACTATCAAGTGGTTCAACCGTTGTTTGAAGATGGGTTCAATCTCATGCATCCTGAGGTCTTATGTTACATACAGCTCAGTTGTTCACTCGAGAGTCAAGTCATAGAAGGACAGAAAACAGATAAGGGTATTTTCCACATCAAAGAGAAGATCAGGGATGACCCAAAAACTCAGTTTCGAGTTGATGAGAAAGGGGTACTATGGTTTCAACATCGGTTAGTAGTCCCGAAGGATCGGGAATTGAAGAATCGCATCATGGATGAAGCTCATCTCTCCAAGCTCTCTATTCATCCTGGCAGTAGCAAAATGTATCAAGATCTAAGACCCCACTTTTGGTGGACCAAGATGAAGAAAGAAATAGCTGCGTATGTGGCCCGTTGTGACACGTGTTGCAGGGTTAAGGCCATCCATATGAAGCCTGCAGGTCTATTGCAACCGTTATCAATTCCGGAGTGGAAATGGGAAGAGGTCAGTATGGACTTTATCACGGGTTTACCGACCACGAGGAAGGGGAATGACTCGATTTGGGTGATCATAGATCGATTAACCAAGTCAGCTCATTTCATTCCAGTCAAGAACACATACAGACCTCCTGAGTATGCTGATATATATATGGCTGAGATTGTCAAGTTGCATGGTATTCCCAAGACCATCATATCGGATAGAGGACCGCAGTTCACCGCTCACTTCTAGGAGCGCATGCATAAAAGTTTGGGGACCAGTCTGATAAGAAGCACGGCATATCATCCCCAGACTTCCGGCCAAACTGAAAGGCTAAATCAAGTGTTAGAAGATATGCTGAGGGCCTGTGTGCTATCATCCAAGGGATCGTGGGAATCATGGTTACCTTTGGCCGAGTTCTCCTACAATAATAGTTATCAAGAGAGTATCAAGATGGCCCCGTTTGAAGCTTTGTACGGTCGAAGATGTAGAACTCCGTTAAACTGGGTGGAACCTGGTGAAAGAAGATACTATGGTATCGACTTTGTGAATGATGCCGAGAAAAAGGTGCAGATTATACAGCAACATATGCAAGCAGCGCAATCACGACAGAAGAGTTATGCTGATAAGAGGAGAAGACCACTTGAATTCAGCGTAGGTGACTATGTCTACCTCAAGGTTACGCCAATGAAGAAAGTTCAACGTTTCCGAGTGCGCAGCAAGCTTGCACCCAGATATGTGGGACCATACCAAGTGCTAGAGAGGAAAGGCCCAGTGGCCTACAAGGTTCAGTTACCAGAAGAGATGAGCTCGATCTTTCCGGTTTTCCATGTGTCACAACTACGGAAATGTTTGAAGGTGCCGGAGCAAAGAATCGAACCTCGAGGAATCAAGATAAAAGCGGACTTGGAGTATAAAGAGCAGCCAGTGGGAATTGTGGATACCAAGGAACGCGTAACCCGAAACAGAGTTGTTCGAACATACAAGGTGGTGTGGAGTCATCATGACGATCGGGATGCTACCTGGGAAACAGAGGATTACTTAAAAACAGTTTATCCAAAATTTCATAAGAAATGGTTAGTAACCCAAAATCTCGGGACGAGATTTCCCTAAGGGGGGAAGGGCTGTAACACCCTAGGTGTTAAGCATACACTTAGCCTTAGCAAAGCAATGCATAAGCATCCTCATCAATCATAAGCATCATAAGCATGTCATTCTCTTCAAGTATGATTTTATGTGCATCATTTCATAAGTTTTAAATATGTTAAAAATGTGATGCTTGCTTCAAAAATTGTGAAATATTCAAACTAGGTTGGTTTATGTGTAAGAAGAATTAAGAACATTTTTGTGCAATTTTTGGAGCTATGGAATTTAAGAAATGGAATTTATACAAATTTTCCAAAATGAATTTATTTAAAAACCTAGAACTAAGTTTTAATTTGTAATTCAAATTCTATTTAGAATTTGGTCTTACTTATTAAAGTAAAGTTGTAGAGTTTTTAGTTTGGAACAACTTTGCCTTTGGGAGAAAGTGGTGAAAATGATTTGAAAATGGTCAAAATGAATTTATGAGAGAATTTGAGAAAAGAAATTAAAAAAAATAATAGAAAAGGGAAAGGGGGCGCTAGCAGGCCGCGGCCTCGCTTCTGGCCCACTGGCCGAAGCCGGTCTGGCCCACCCGCGCCTTCCCCTTCCCCCTCCTCGCGCTCGCGCCCGCGTCCGCGCGCGCGGACGGCCTCGCCGTGCCGCCGTGGCGCGCCGGCAGAGCCTGGCCGCCGCGTGGCGGGCATGCGGCGGCGTGGAGACGCCCTGGTCGGCCACCAGGAGCCCCTGGACGCGCCCGCCGAAGCCCCCGCTCCCATTTGCGCCCTCCACCGCTCGCTCTCGCCTCTCTGCTCGCTCTCGCGCAGCGCTCGCCGCTCCGCCGCACGCCATAGCCGCCGACGGCTCGGAGCTTCCCTCCCGGCCAGCTCCGGCCCTCTCCTTCCCCTTCGCGACCACCACCGGCTCCGCCTCGTCCTTCCGCGTCTCGTGCTTGCGCTCTTCCGCGCTCGGTAAGCCATGCGTGCCCGCTAGAGCTCACCGGAGTGAGTCGGAGCTCCGGCGACCTCTCGGCTCGCACGGTTCTCCCTCTCCTCTCTGTCTCTGCTCGCGTTCATAGGTGCTTTGGGTCCGCCTTGGCCTCGCGCACCTTTTCCCGTCACTAGCTCACGCTCTACCGCCGTGAAACGGCCGGACCACGGCGAGCAGCGCCGCCGCGTCCGCCATTCGCGACGGCGAGGTAGTTCCGGTGCTCGTCCGGTGCCAAAGAGGGTACGGCTGGACTCGTCTCGTTCGCGCGAAGCCGTAGGTGCTCACGGTGTCGCCGGAAACCTCACCGGCGGCGAGATTCCGGCCGATCTTTGGCCGCGGGGTCACGGGGTGGATGACAGGTGGGGTCCCCTGACTCGCGTGTCCCGCCTGTCAGTGACTCCGAGGGTTTGAATCCGGGTGCGCTTAGCGTTTTGGGTGGCTTTCCGTTTTAAAAGTTTTTCCAGAAAATGATTTAAATGTTCAAAAATCCATATCTTGATGAATATAGCTCCAAAAATAGTGAAATAAATTTTGGTGTGTTCCTTATTTCCAGATCTATAGCCTAGTATGATTGCATGTCATGTTTGAGTAACTTTCCTGTAAGAATATAATTAATCCATGTTTTTCCTAAACTTGGAAAATGCATAGTAAATAAAATAGGGTTCAGAAAAATGTAAAATTTGTTTTACTGGCTCTGCATGTGTGTTTAATCACTGAGAAAATATTGTTACATATTATTTGGTGTATAAATGAATTTATGGTAATTTAAATGCTTGCATGGCAGTGATTTATGATTTTTAATAATTAATTGGGTCATGCAATAAATCTGGAAAAATTTGTGGGTGTTTCTTATGATATTATACAAATTGTAAAAATATGAAATCTGTTGTTTGACACTTGTATCACAGTAGAGTGATTTTACTTGCCTTATTAATTAATCTTGTGATTTTTGTGGCTCAAAATAAGTATCCAAAAATCATGAAAAATTTACAGTAGACTTTATGCTTAGCTGGTAGTCTCCTGTAATTTTTGTGGAATTTATTGATGAACAGAATTGCATGTGATTTTTAATGGGCTTAGAAATGAATAAAGAAAATTATGAATGGTTGTGTATGTAGGTTGAATGGAATAAGTTGGGTTTGGTGTATCTTTGAAGCATCATGGGGGTTGCTGGTTGCATTTGAAAAATATTTGTAGAAGAGAATGCAATAGATGCTTGATTCAGTTAATTGTTCTTGGGTGTTGTTGACTACCTTGTAATAAGCATGACCAAGTGCATCACCTATGCATCATAACATGACTCCTTTGGTACTCTCTCCTACAAGCATCCACTCGGGCATCTCGCACTCCACTCATGAGCATACTTGCATCATACAGGCTCGCAGGAGAACGAGGTGGGACCCGAGGAGCCAGAGGAGATTCAGGAGCAGGAACCTCCGGAAGTACCGGAACCCAGAGAGGAACTGCAGGAGTGTCCAGATCACCGACCCATCACCTTTGAGAAAGGCAAGCCCCGGAGCATTCTAAGTCTCCCTATTCTCGCTAACTTATGTGATGCACTATACTTGTTCTACTACTGCATTTAAGTGGTAGGAGTTGCCTGATACCGTTGCTGCATATGTACTCCTTGTTATTCCTACTCGTTTATCTACCTTGTCCTATGTAGATAGGCGCGGAGTCTATGCTTAGCTTGCTTAGTCCGGTAGAAGTCGGGTGATTTCCTGTCACCTGCGAGATATAGGTGGATACCTGCTTGATTAAGCATTGGTTGCTCGGAAAAAGGATGACCAAGTGTGAAATGAATTTGGAGACCGGGCAGGGTCTTGTGGTGGGTTGACCATAGTGCCCCTGCCTGTGTCGATTAAGGACCGATCGTTGACGGCCCTCTTGTCATGTTGAACGCATGCCCCACATTTAGCTGGAAGGATAAGTCGTTCCGACCGCGAAGCCTGAGCACTATCCGGGCCGGGAATCGGCCCGATGTACGCGCTGTATTGGTGATGGTTGAGGAGAACGACGAGGGCGCGGCGCGCAACCTTGGTATACCTTGGATACCTCGGTCGCCGGAACGGTCCTCGGGTACGGGCGGTGCCTGTCGAACCCGCGAATTGGTCCTGGATAGTGCAACACGGTGACCTGTAGCTCACTTGATCAGTGAGTGTGGTTTGTGTGGGGAATACCTCGCCAGCTGGTTAGAAATCGATTCGAATCGCCATCGCTCCTGGATAGTGAGCACTTGACATGAGCTTCGTCCTCGTAGTAAGGACTATGGAACACTTGGGTTATAATGAAAGGGTTTATGAATGCTATGATAAGGTACTATCATAGCCTTACAGTTGCTTGTAATAGTGCAGGTGCAAACCTAGATAATAGGTAATGATACTTTCAACTTGGGCAAATTAAAAGAAGAAAGACTTATGTAGGTTATGATAGTGTAATATTGCGGTTTTGCAAAATGGTTGTCAGCTACCCCACTATATAGCCTTCATGATCCTTGATGAGTCTTTATTTTAAGTTTATGACGGGTAAGTCTAGCTGAGTACCTTCTCGTACTCAGGGTTCTACTCCCATGTTGTTTTGCAGATGGTCAAATGTACTATGGTTATTGCATCCTCTGTCTGTACCCAGCTATGGGTGATGACTAGACCAAGGGCGATGGTCACTCCGTCTCTTCTTTTGCTTTTGAGGGAATGACCGAACTATGGCACTGTATCAGACTTATCGTGTGTGTTGTATTTTCGAACTATGAAGCTTCCGCTACTTGAAGAACTTGGTTTGTAATAACTTAAGTACTCCGATGTGATTTATGAATGTTGTAATCTGGACGTACTTGTGGATGGCGGCCGCTAAACTTATTACGATCTTGGCTGTTATGCGATGTGTGGTTTGAAATCCTTCGAGATTTCACGGACTACCGGGATTATATGGGCTTAAGCGTGATGGTTCGACTATGCAAATGGTCACTATTAGGCTTAATCTCTTATAATTTGGTCGGTTCTGTTACAGAGACAGTGAAGTTGATGGCCATTTTCTTCTCGGGGAAGGAGAGGATCGACGGATTGAAGAACTGCTAGTGCTCGTTGGAGTTCTTGGGCTCCTCAAACAGTGCCGCCGCCAGGAAGATGGGTTTGGTGAATGTAGAATGACAAGGTCGAGGAAGAGTACCGAAGAAGGCAATATTTATAGGGTAAAGTGAGTAGGGGCATTTTCGACTTATCTCTTTACCGTATCCGTAAAATCCGAGGGTGTTCAGGTGGATATGGTAACTGTTCCCATGGTAATCAAGGGATTGTGCAGGTGATTTTACAGCAAGCTGTCATGATTTTGAAGATATTTTACTGTGCGAGATCTCCTGGTCGGCTCATCAGCAGTTTCTCTCTAACGGAAATATTGCCGATGAACGTATGTTTAGGAGATTTGGTTCGAAAAGATGAGAGATTCGAGGTATATGCTGGAGAACCGGATTGAGGTTGTTTGGATTTGGCAATTAATGACCGTCAGGGGGAAATAATTGCGAAAAGGACGTGTTTATTGAAGAGAATTTTGGAGCATCAATGATTTTATACTTCGAAATAGGGGGGCATGTGTTGACACCGTTTTTGGACATGTATGTTTGGACGCGTATCTGGAGTTAATGAGGCGTAGATCGGCAGGTAGGAAAGTGATGACTAGTTGACAGAAGAGTTGCCGATGAGGGTTGGTGCCGATGATAAAACGACAGAATATGGCCTAGTCCAGGAGTGGTGATGGATCTATGCCGATGACTGGTGCTGATGGTTGCCGATGGCTATGGGAGGTGGTTCGCCGATGGTCACAAAGAGAGGCGCAGGAATTGTCGATCGAGTCGTGGTGGTGTACCGATCGGTTGTGGAAGATAACTTAATGTTTTCCATAGTTATTACAGTTTGTTTTGTATACGGATTCTGTTCAATTTGGAATTCGAGTCCTAGTCGTGTCTGATTGTAACCCTTTTGGGCAGGGTATAAATATAAGACCCCATAGCGATGTAAGGATATACACAATCAATCAAACACAAATTTGTCGTAGTATTAGCCCTTTGTGTTTGTAGATCCACTTTTGCACCAATAGGACTATGATGGCTTTGCCATAGTCGAGGGGTGAGCGCGTTGCCGATTCATCTTCTGCTAGCTCATAGTCTTCAGCGATGTCCCGTGGGAATTGTTGTGCGAAGAAATCCCATTGCAGGCATTTATGCATATGGGCATTGAGCCACATATTAATGAACCACCAAGGGCTTTCCAGGTTGCCGATGGGTTCACGTAGCAGAAGTTTCTCAGCTACTTGATGGAGGAGATGATAGGCAGAGCTCAGAAGGTATCGGCCGAGGGGGAATCGGTGACCATTGGCAAATCGCTCTGCTGTCGATAGGTAAACGGAAGTTGGCCCTACCGATCGACCGCAAAAGATAAACTTG
Source organism: Sorghum bicolor (assembly GCF_000003195.3). NCBI lineage: Eukaryota > Viridiplantae > Streptophyta > Magnoliopsida > Poales > Poaceae > Sorghum > Sorghum bicolor. Next base: position 26,715,116 of record NC_012874.2, read on the forward strand.
TCCAGCCACATATTCAGAAAGATGGCTTGCTCTCTCAGACCAACCGATCCAGTTTGCCGATACTTCTGGATGTATCCTGACCAACCGCCGATGTTACGAGTTTCTACCTTGTACTCAGATTTCCGATTAAAAATACCACCATCATCGGTAGTTGAAATATCTAGGCCCGTAAGCATAAGAACATCGGCAAGCGTAGGGGAAGTTGGGCCATGACCGAACGCAAAAGCATTGAGAGTATCTGACCAGAAATATGAGGCTGCTATCATCATTGACTCGTTCTTCTCCATATTGGCAATGGAGAGTCTGATACACTGGTCTATTTTGCGCTCTCCCCAGTATACTTCATTTGCCCTGCTAACTCTCAGAAATCAATCTTTCCACCCCTTAGTGGGTTTTGGCCAGGATCGGAAAGTGTCTTTCCATAGATATAGGGAGAAGTTTTCGGATCTAAAGGGGATCCTGTTAGTTTCTGCGTTGATTATATCGGTGGGAACTGGATCACCCATTGGACCCAGGCATTGGAGGTGAGGTTACTCGATGGGAATAACTATCTTGTTACTCAAATCATAAAGTTTGAGGATCAAAAAGGTAGGAAAAAACAAGAAAAAGTACTAAGCATATGAAGTTACAAGAATGTAAAGAACTGCAGTAAAGGGAAAAAGAAGATAGGGGTGGATTAACATCAGGAACAGTGAAGCTAATGGCCATTTCTTCTAGTAGGGAGAAGACCGAGGATTTGAAGGTCCTGAGTTACAAGTCTTGCTGTAGCCGGAGTTCTTGAACTTTTCGTCAAAGTCGCCGTCGGAGAGAACGAGGTTGGAGATGAAGAATGGTAGGGTAGAAGATGAGTACCGGGGAAGGAAGTATTTATAGGTTGAGATGAGTGGGGGCATTTTGGACTTATCTCTTTACCGCATCCGTGAAATTCGAGGTTGTTCAGATGAATATGGTAACTGTTCGCAAGATAATCAAGGGATTGTGCAGGTGATTTCATGGCAGGTAATCATGATCTTGGAGATATTCCACTGTGCACAATATTTTAAGTCATCGGCAATCTGTCCTAATAGTAAAGTTGCCGATGAGCGGTTTTCCCTATGATTTGACACGGGTGGTTAGAAGATTTGAGATATTTATTGAGATACGGAAGTCAGGATTGAAGTTGTTTGGATTTGGTAATAAATTTTACCAGAAGGAAATGATTATGAAAAGGTCGATATTATCTGGAAAGAATTTCAGAGCATTAATTTTATACTCCGAAATTGGAGGGCATGTGTTGACACCGTTTTTAGGCATGAGTTGCTCAGGAGAAGCTAATCGGTAGTCAGGAAACTGCTGTGTTAAGCCGATTAGAAAATGCCGATGGCCAATGATGCTGATGACAGGATGATGGGTGAAAGATGCTGCTGGCCTAAGGATGGAGACGGTGGTCACTAGTCATTGCCGATTAATCGCCGATGCCGATGATCGCAGATGCCGATGAAGAAAGGTGTAGAAGTTGCTAAGGAAGCTACAAAGGATATGCCGATGAAGCAGAAGCCGATGGAAGGTTTCATCGTGATGGAAGCGGATACAGGAATAGATAGATGTTAATTTTTATATTTGTTAAAGCATGCTTTATGTAAGAGTCTTGTTTTGTCTAGAATTAGAATTAGATCCTAGTCGTATACGATTGTAACTCTTTAGATCAAGATATAAATATAGATCTAGTAGCAATGTAAGAAGGACAATTAATCAATATCATACACAAGTTTTACATCTACTTTTACATCTACTTTTACATCTACTTTTTCGATGACTTCGTCAACTCGCACATTTTCTTTTGTCTACGAGTTCTCAGGGATTCAACGAGCAATACTCGATGAATTCTTGAGTTCCGCGTGAGTACCTCTTGGCCGTGACATCCGGACGCATCGCTGTTGTCGGGACCAAAGTATTCAAGTTATCACCTTTGTCGATTGTTAGGTCAAATCGGCTGACACGCCTAAACATCAAAATCGGGTATTAGCCCTTTGTGTTTGCAGATCCACTTTTGCATCAACAATTTGATATAGTCATGATTGATAATGAGTTTATGTATATGTTCACAAAGTGCTTAGCTCAATACTCGAGTGGGTTAAGTGGTCGACAAAGTGTAAGCTGGTGCTTATATGCTATTTAGCTGTGAATGCATCCTATTTTTCGAGCCACGTGGTATATCGCGGGTGTGATATTTCTATTGAGTCCTTTGCAGTCCACTCCCCATTGATAGAACTAGTAGAACGGTACTATAAGGGAATCCTTAGTAATGTTCCTTAAGAAAATGACATGGATAATACTTTTATCTTAAAGGGGGAGGGTAGAGGAGTCTACGAGCGACCTTTGTTGGATGGTCGGTGGAGTAGGAGCCCCGGGGGTGTCGCTGCTAGTTCGAGCTGAAGGCAGGGAGGAAGAAGGGTGGGAGGCCAAAGATAGAGGGGCTTAGGGCGACCTCTCTCATGTCCCGGTGGAGGTGTAGGTGGTGATGAGATCTTAGGGTGATGATGCTGATACATGCTCTAATCACATAGCTGGTGGAGGAAGAATGCAAGAAATTTGGGAGGCTGCGCGACGGGCTCTGTACCTACCCACACCGTGCCTGGCGGGATGGCGTGACCACTAACATGCCAGAATTGATGGCGCGACACACACGCCATGTCATCGGGCTAGTCATGGGCTGACCTATCATGTTGACAATTTTGCTAAGCCACATGGGCTAGCATGTTAAAGCGGTTTACCGTGCCGGAGAGATTGGCGTAGCTAAAACGATTAGATTTTATTTTAAAAAATTAATAGTGTTATTTTAGAAATAATTTTGAAAAAGAGTTAATAATAATAATAAAAAAACACCGGAGACGACGATATTTACCATAGCTAGGCATGGTTTAGTTGTGAAAACTTTTTAGATTTCGTTCCTGTAGTACTTTTGTTTTTATTTAAAAAACATTATTCAATTATAGAGTAACTAGGCTTAATTCATTTTGCAATTTACAGACAACTGTGTATTTAGTTTTATTTTTATCTATATTTAATGCTTTATGCATGTGACGTAAGATCATCTCCAAAGACTTTGATAAATTGACTTGGTATTTGTTGTTGTTTGCAATAACAAAATGATTGTTGTTCGCAAAGCTCTAGTCAAACCGATCGGTTGCTGCCGGCTGGTGTCCCATTTCCTACTGCACGCCTCGGCCGACCGCCGGTCTGCCGCTCTGCCTCGATGATTGAGGCTACAAGAGGGCTCAGGGGCCCCCGACTCCTCCTGTCCGTCGCCGTCCTCGTCCTCGCCATTGCTCTCGTCTTCCGCTCCCTCACCCCGGCAGTCCCGCAAATGGCCGACGACCTGCCCACCTCCATCTACGACATCACCGTCAAGGTAGGTGGTTGGTGCCTGCAGATCTGCTAGGCGTTATTCTCCTTTGTTTGCTCTCTGCTAGTTCCGCTGCTTATTGCTAGTTGACAGATTCGGGTTGTTTTCGCTACCGTAGTGAAAATCCTGAATTAGATTGGAGTAATTGGTGACAAGATGGTGGCTTTGCTGTTCCAGATACCTTATTTTCATGTGAAATCGAGTTTAGTAATGAAACCTGCACTGAGGTTGGATGTAAACGTGACGAGGTAGAAAAACTGAAATTTTGACCTGAGGGAACCGTTATCGTAGGGCCTGTTTAGTTTCTGCAGAACAGAATGTCATTTTGCATTCTGGGCCTGTGTTTAGTTTGCGAAAGAAAAAAATTTCGCGACACTGTAGCACTTTCGTTTATTTGTGGTAATTATTGTCTAATCATGTAACTAGGCTAAAAAGATTTGTCTCTTAAATTTCGACCAAACTGTGCAATTAGTTTTTATTTTCGTCTATATTTAATACTTCATGTATGCGTCTAAAGATTCGATGTGACAGGGAATCTCGAAAATTTTTAGGTTTTTGGGTGGAAGTAAACAAGGCCCAGTATTTTGGACCCTAAAAATTTTGGCATTTTGGATGAAACAAAACGCACCCATGAAAAATTTGGCATTTTGAATTTCATCATTCCAAAGTATTTGGTATTTTGTATTTTGCATTCTATAGGGAACTAAACACACCCTTAATTCAATTGCGTGGAACTCTGTTTCTCTCACTGCAAAGATGTACTGTTGGGTGGACCTGTCAAAAGTGAAAAAGGTATCATTTGTCCTTATCGCAATAGATATATATGTGCCTTTTTCTCTTCTTTGCGTCATTCTATCAGGAAGTTCTGCATCTTTTGCTGGCACCCAGTACAGTAAACATAGGCAAAAATTTTCTTCAAATGTTGTAGCTGTGCATTGTTACCTGTGACCTCAATTTACATATTATGGTCTTTGTCTTTGCCGATTTGTTTCTGAACTGATATTTTGTTCTTGTAAAGGATATTAGGGGTGATGACATAGAACTAAGCGAGTATGCTGGAAAGGTTCTTCTTATCGTCAATGTTGCTTCAAAATGGTAACTGTTGGTCTGAACTTCATTGTTTAACATTGCGATCTAGCCTACATCAGATCATATTGCACATTCTTTTAAAAAAATATTTCAATGGTCTTCTGATGAAAATGGATGTTCTTTTCTCCAGGTTTCAATTTTTTCTTTTGAGCGAATCTACTTGTTAATCTTTAGAGCAGTTGAAATGAATACTATATCCTCCCAAGTCCCAAGGTTATTCATCATGCTGTATCTATTTTCCTTGATATGATAGGGCTATCTTTCATCTGTCTTGAACTCAGCTTGTCCTATGAATCTGAGGTACTGTACAGTATAGATAGATTCAGCTATAGCTCAGAACCAATGGCTTCTTTGTGGGCCTTTCAGGAAGGCGAATCTGGCATTTTATATTCTGTTCTTAGGCGGATGCATGTTTTTCCTTGTTGGCTATAAATATACACATGTTACTTACTATACTGCAGACTACTGATGTTGTAAACAGGTCAGTCTGGTGTAGCAAACCTGTGCTTTGTTGTACATCTTTTCCCTTGTTCAAGTCATAGTTGTAAGACTGAATGAAGATGCCTCAGAAAATAGATGCTAGAGCTATGTTTAATTTTATTTCACAGTTGAAGCATATGTGGAACTTGTGGTTCATTGGTTTTACTTATTTTGTAGTGGACTAACAAGTTCCAATTACAAAGAGCTAAATGTCTTGTATGAGAAGTACAGAGAGAAAGGTTTGTTCTTTGACTATAGCGTTCTCATGCATAATTGTAAGAGAGATAAACTCTGTATATTCTATATTGATTAAACACAGATTACAGGGGATTACAATATAAAGGCAGGAGGACTCAAGGGTTCAAGATGTGAACATAATCTAGGAACCTAATTAACTCATACTAAATAGCACAAGTGCCTAGGTTGGCGCATGGCTGTACCCAGCAGCCAAAGCGCAGGCACAATAGACTAGGAGGCAAGTCATAACTTGCTAACATCCCCCCGCAGTCTGAGCGTCGGTGCAGCGGACGTTCAGACTGGTTCTAAATTCTGCGAAGAGCGAAGATGGCAATCCTTTGGTGAAGATGTCAGCATACTGAGAAGTGGTTGGGACATGAAGAACACGAACAGCACCAAGAGCAACCTGTTCCCGGACAAAATGGAGATCAATCTCGATGTGTTTAGTCCGCTGATGTTGGACAGGGTTGGCGGACATGTAGACGGCGCTGATGTTGTCACAATAGACCAATGTAGCACGCTGCAAGGGGGACTGCAATTCGCTGAGAAGTTGGCGCAGCCAGGAAGTTTCTGCAACAGCGTTGGCAACGGCGCGATATTCAGCTTCGGCACTGGATCGGGACACAGTGTTTTGGCGTTTGGAGGACCAGGAAATGAGGTTATCACCAAGGAAGACCGCATATCCAGAGGTGGACTTGCGAGTATCTGGGCAGCCGGCCCAATCAGCATCAGAGTAGGCGATCAGCTCATGTTGTGACGAGGGGCGGAGCACCAGCCCCAAATGTAGAGTACCGCGAACATACCGAAGGATCCGCTTGAGGGCAGCCAAGTGAGGTTCCCGTGGATCATGCATGTGGAGACACACTTGCTGAACAGCGTAAGCAATGTCCGGACGAGTAAAAGTGAGGTACTGGAGAGCACCGGCTAGGCTGCGAAAATCAGAGGGATCCTGAACTGGGTCTCCACTTACTGCAGATAACTTGGGATTGGTGTCAACTGGAGTAGAGCAGGGTTTGCATTCAGCCATACCAGCCCGGTCAAGAATCTCCAGCATGTATTGTTGCTGAGACAAGAACAGACATCCATCCCTGTGCTGAACTTGCATTCCAAGAAAATGGTGTAACTTGCCAAGATCCTTCATGCTGAACTCACGCTGTAGGGCAGCTATGATGCGACGGAGGACAGCTGTGGAGGCAGTGAGGATGATGTCATCCACATACAGTAGCAAGTATGCTGTGTCGGCACCATTATGGTAGATGAATAGAGAGGTGTCTGCCTTTGCATTCACAAATCCAAGGGAGAGAATAAATGTGGCGAAGCGACTGTACCATGCCCGAGGAGCTTGCTTGAGGCCATAGAGAGACTTGTTGAGTTGACAGACATAGCCGGGGTGAGTGGAATCCTCAAAACCAGCAGGTTGTGCAGCAAAAACAGTTTCAGACAGGGTCCCGTGTAGGAAGGCGTTCTTTACATCGAGCTGGTGAACTGGCCAGCCACGGGAGAGGGCGAGGGAGAGCACTGTCCGAACTGTGGCGGGCTTGATAACAGGGCTGAATGTCTCGTCAAAGTCGATCCCAGGGCGCTGAGTAAAGCCTCGGAGGACCCAACGAGCCTTGTAGCGCTCTAGTGACCCATCAGCCCTGAATTTGTGCTTGAAGATCCATTTACCAGTGACAATGTTGCCTTGAGACGGTCGAGGAACAAGCTCCCATGTCTTGTTCTGAAGGAGAGCAGAGAACTCTTCTTCCATGGCAGTCCTCCAATTGGGATCAGCAAGGGCACTACGGAAGCTGCGGGGCACCGGTGACAGTGTTGTGCTGTTGTAGACACTAGGAAACCGGTGACCAGCTTTCGCGCGTGTCGTCATGCTGTGATTGTTGATGGTGGGCTGCATAGACACGGCTCCCTTGGGCAGAGCCGGCGGGCTGGGGGCAGCCGGTTGCGGAGGAGGAGCGGCTGCCTGGCGCCGTGAGTACACCAGTAGTGGTCGAGGCTTGACAGGGGCTGCAGCAGCAGCCGCAGGTGTAGAGGAAGCTGCCTGCCGGGCTGCAGCAGCGCCCGGAGCTGCAGCAGCAGCAGGTGTAGAAGGAGTTGCCTGCCGGGCGCCTGATATCAGCGAAGGAGCCTTGCCCGGTACCGGAGTGGTAGCTGTTGTCTGGACGGCTGCACCCTCACTGACTGCCACACGGGGACAGTCCGTGCAGGGTGCTGACAGTGTGCTGACACGGGGGCTGCACGGGGCCGTGCAGGAACACCAGTGGAGGTACCTGTAGGAAAAGGTAATGGTACACTGGGAAGGGGATCAGCATCAGAAGTTAGAAAATCAAAATCCGCTGGATTGGAAGGAGTGTGCTGCTGAGAAAGGGGGAACGAGGTCTCATCAAAAACGACATGCCTAGAGATGAGAACACGATTGGTTTGTAGGTCGAGGCAGCGGTATCCTTTATGGTTGGAGGAATAGCCAAGAAAGATGCACAAGGAAGATCGAGGTGCAAGTTTGTGGGTGGCTGTAGCGGAAAGATTAGGATAGCAAGCGCAGCCAAAGACGCGAAGATGGTCGTATTGGGGCTGAACACCAAACAGGACAGAGTGAGGTGTGGATGAGTGAAGGGTTTTGGTGGGTAGGATGTTGAGAACATGTGTGGCGACATGCAGAGCTTCAACCCAGTATGAAGGGGGCATGGAAGCTTGAAAAAGAAGAGAGCGAACCGCATTATTGATAGTGCGGATCATGCGCTCAGCCCGCCCATTCTGAGAGGAAGTATATGGACAGGACATGCGAAGGTGGATGCCTTTGGTGAGGAAGAAGGAGCGGGAGATAGAGTTATCGAACTCCCGGCCATTGTCACATTGGACAGCTTTTACAGTGGTGCCATACTGAGTGTGAACATAGGCGAAAAAGTTAGTTAAAGTGGTAAACGTGTCAGATTTGAGACGAATTGGAAACGCCCAAACATAGTGAGAATAATCATCGAGAATAATTAAATAGTATTTGAAGCCAGAAACACTAATGACTGGGGAAGTCCATAAATCACAGTGAATGAGCTCAAATACAGTGGAGGCCCGAGAAGATGATGTTTGAAACGGAAGGCGAGTATGACGCCCTAACTGACACGCATGACAAATAGGATCAAGTTCTTTGGTACAGCCAGGAATAACAGAAGTGACTTTAGACAGCGTGTCACGACCAGGATGGCCAAGTCGACGATGCCAAATTGCAGGTGAAGAAGCAGCAGCAAGGGCGGTGGCGCCGGGGAGATGTAATGGGTAGAGGGCCCCGGAGCTATTGCACCTGATGATCACCTTCTGAGACTCCAGATCCTTCACAGAGCAACCAGCAGGGTCAAATTCAACAGCACAATTGTTGTCAGTGGTGAACTGGTGTACTGAAATGAGGTTTTTAATGAGGCGTGGTGAAACAAGAACGTTATTAAGGGACAAAGAATCAGTGAGATTGGTGGTGCCAGTGGCTGTGACAGGAAGTAAAGAGCCATCACCAACAATGATAGAAGAAGGAGAAGGATGCTGTGAAAGGTTAGTGTGTGAAAGAGTGCGAGAATCAGAAGTCATGTGGGAGGTGGCACCTGTACCAGTCGTTGTTCGGCGGCTGCTGTAGTGTCATGGTGCTGAAAGTGGAAGCAAGGGACTGCTGATCGAAGGCCGCCGGAAGACCGGGTGGAGGGGTGTAGAAGCCGGGAGGAGCCGAGCTGCCAAAGGAAGGCACATGAGCACCCTGCTGACCGTAGAAGGCAGCAGGAGGGGCCTGCTGCAGGTACTGCTGCTGAAACGGTGTTGGAGGGTGCTGCTGCGAAGCCAGGAAAGCTCCCTGTTGAGCCAACAGTGCCTGCTGGTGTGGTGGATGGGTGGGTGCACCGCGAGGCAGATTACGCGGCCCGGGGACAATGAGCCATGGGTTGTAGTGGGTGGGCCAAGACCCACTCGGTCCCTAGTTGGGTGCAGCAGATGTACCCGCGCCACCGCCTTTGCCACCCTTGTGGCCAGTGTTGCCACCTCGGCCCCGAGCGCCGCGACGATTGTTTTTGCCACCAAAGCCGCCCCCTTTGCCGCCCCCAGGGTCGGTTGTGGGGTGCCCAGAGGTCTGCTGGGGGGCGGGACGAGGGGACGAGGAGCCGCTGCCTGTGCTGACGACGAGAGCCGTGGGAGGAGACGGAGTCGGGCCCCCCATGGTAAGCTCCTCGAGGGTGAGCTCATCACAAGCCTCCAAGAAGGAAGGGAAGGGACGGCTGCGTCGAAGATGGCGGCCAACGGAGACAAATCGCTCGTTCAAACCTCGGATGAGATTGAGGACGAGGGAGCGGTCGCTGACGGGTTCTCCCAGATCAGCGAGGTTGTCGGCGGTGGTCTTGAGAAGCTTGCAGTAGTCGGTGACGGATAGGTCCCCCTGGACAAGTGTGCGGAGTTTGGCATCAAGGATGAGAGCACGCGCCTCCCGGTTGCCGAGGAATTGGCTCTCAATGGCAAGCCAGGTGGTACGGGCAGTGTCGCCTTGGTCGCCGCGATGCCGGACGATGTCATGGAGATTGTCGGAGAGGGTGCCGTAGAGCCAGGAGCGGACGACGCAGTCCATGCGCTCCCAGTCCGGCGAGTTCAGGGGACGGTCGTCCTGAAGAACGTGGTCCTGAAGAGAGTACTTGCCCAGGGCGAGCAGGAATTGCTCGCGCCACCGAGCGAAGCTGCCGGAGGTGACGTCGAGGACGACGCGGACAAGATGGCGGATGTTCTGGACGGCCACTGCTTGGGCGTGGAGGTTAAGAACAGCAGCAGCCTCCTGAAGAGCAAGGGCGGCCTGAACAGAGGGACGAGGGCCATCGGAGAGGGAGGATGCGACCTCCTCGGGGTCCTCTGGCGGGTCCGCAAGATCCGCCGCGGCCCGCTCCTGGGCCGCGCGCTCCAGGGCGGCGCGGACGCGCGCGGCTGCAGCGTCGCGCTTAGTTGCCGCCGCCGCGGCCTCGGCTTCGGCCTCTTCCGCGCGGGCGAGGGCGGCGCGACGGGCGGCGCGGGCGTCCTCCTGGCGCTTGCGCTCGACCTCGTCAGCAGCAGAGGGGTGGAGTGATCCCGCCATGGCGGAGGAGGGAGGGGCGGCGCTAGGAGCAGCACGCGGCGGCGCTAGAAGCGGCGCGCCAGGGAAGCGGAAGGAAGAACGGGGGTTACCCGGACTCGTGATACCATGTAAGAGAGATAAACTCTGTATATTCTATATTGATTAAACACAGATTACAGGGGATTACAATATAAAGGCAGGAGGACTCAAGGGTTCAAGATGTGAACATAATCTAGGAACCTAATTAACTCATACTAAATAGCACAAGTGCCTAGGTTGGCGCATGGCTGTACCCAGCAGCCAAAGCGCAGGCACAATAGACTAGGAGGCAAGTCATAACTTGCTAACAATAATCATACCTGAAATAATAACAAAATATATATTTTATCAAAATGAATTTATCTCATTTTCCATGGCTTCCTTTCACTCTTACATGTAGGCCTTGAGATACTTGCATTCCCATGTAATCAATTTGCTGGTCAAGAGCCTGGCACCAATGAAGATATCCAGGAGACAGTTTGTAGCAGGTTCAAAGCAGAGTTTCCTATTTTTGACAAGGTAAGCAATTTGACCTGTGAGTTTTTCTTTTGCAGTAACTAACGTATTATGAATTCGGAGTTTTCTATCATACATCTGAACTAGATATTACCCCGCACGTTGTTGTGGGAACTTTATTATGCTGTATAGAAAGAAATTGTCGAGTAGTACATCCGGAGCATCAAAATTCTCTGGTGGCTGAGGACCAAATCTTAATCACTTTATCCATCGAAAACCTTGAAAATCTCAATAGTCCTAACTTGGTATGAAATATGATGCTAGAAAATATTGCTCGCGATGTCTAATGTCAATTGGATATTATTTTATGATTAGTCATGGCAAGCAAAACTACAATTTAGCCGTTGTGCAGATTGCACGGCATGGTTCAAGAATTTTGGCTTTAAATAAATGTGTACCTTATTGATGAAGATAATCCTGTTTAGAAATTAAAGGATGATTTCCGTGATGCAAAGCTAATATATATGCGGCCCGCAGCCGTTGCCAGCACAGCAGTGCCACACAGCTGCAGCGGGCTCACTGGATGTTTCAGTGGCATGCGGTGGTGAGCTTTGGCCACCGCTGCCGCTCCAGGCCACAGTGACCTTGGCATGGCATGGATTCACCGCCGCCCATCCCCCGGTGTGGCCACCGCGACACCGATACGCAGCATGTCGAACTCGATCCGGCAATCCGGCATCTACCATCGAAGGCACAGGCAGGACTGCCGCATCCGTCACTCCCAGTTGCTGCTGCCGCCTGGCTGCCGTTGCCGCTCGTTGAGTGGGCAAAGGTCTGCCGCTTTTTTTCCCTCTCGATCAGGCCGTAGCCTGTTTTCAATGGCCTGCCGCCTCGAACAGGGAGTGCCCTCCTCGCCCTGTTTGCACCAATTCAGCCTCAAGCCTGGTGAGCCGCATGCTGCAACAGATGGGTGTGCAACAACCGCCGCAAAAAGCCGGCCGTGTATACAGCCACTGTCAATGGATGGTGTGGTCACATCAAGCCACCACCATGAGCCGCGTGCATCCGTGCCATGCTCACCGGATGTAGTATGCCTGGTGGTCAGGCTCAGGAGGATTGCATGTGGTTGGCGAAGTTCCAAGGTCTACTCTTGGAACTGAATGACTGCTCAAATCCCTCCACTTTCTAGCAGTTTTATTTTGAATTTATTAGAGAATAGTGCCGTAGTGGAGGATGTGGTCACGTATGTTATGACCGGCCAGCACTACTCCAGGCGTAGCCGGCCTGTTAGGGGCTAAATAGGCCTGTATTTATTTAATTTCGAATTATTTCATATTATTAGTGATTACTTCAGGGGTTATTTAGCAAAAGACAATTAGATAAATACTCTATAATTTGGATGATTGAGATTGAGCAGAACCATCATATTGTTTCGGCTTCCCTTGGGAGCCAGGAGTCCTAAGCCCAAGCCGCCAGCCCCTGTTCTTCCCACGCCCACACGACGGCACCTTGCCGCTGTTCCTCCTTCAAGCCACGTCCAGCCATCACTTGTCATGTGGGGCCAGCCGTACGTCAGGCGCCGGCGCAACCGCGACATCCGCCGAGCTGAGGAACGCGCCGCGCGCGCACTAGAGGAAGAGGTCCAAGCGGGATTCGAAATTAGTGGCTAGTAAATATTAGTGTTAGCTATTTTTGGTTAGTCCTAAACTCAAGGAGAGATTGTTAGTTTCCCTTTCATGCAAGCCGCAGCTGAGGAACGCGCCGCGCGCGCGCAAGAGGAAGAGGTCCAAGCGGGATTCAAAATCAATGGCTAGGAAATATTAGTGTTAGCTATTTTTGGTTAGTCCTAAACTTAGTTTCCCTTTCATGCAAGCCGGATGGCTATTTGTATTCCCAAACATTCCCGTGAGTGAAAAAGCAAGATCAACAACCAAACTCTCTCTTCCTCCCTCGAACATTCTCAAGCCTAGAAGCCGAGAGGGGCATAACCTCCGTTCTGGAAGACACGGCACGAGACTACGAGCTACGTAGTCGAGGGCCGGCTACCCTAGATCACCAGGCCCTTGACAACCTGGTATCCCGATCCAATCGATCCTCGGCATCCTCAGCCGCCGCGCCATCATCTCCGACACTAGCAGCTACACCAAACCCATCGCCCACCCGTTCCACAGCCTCCACCGCAAATCCCAGTCCACCGCCATCTCCCACTGCCCCCGCAACCATCCCAGCCGCCATGGCTGAACCCACCCTCGCCGAGGTCATGGACATGCTCAAGTCCATGCGCATGGAGATGTCCACCCTCAAGTCCGACGTGGCGACCATGAAGGACAAGTCCTCATCGTCTTCCGGCGGCGGCGACGATCGTCGTTCTGAAGGCCCGCGAGATCAGGACTTCCACCCCAAGCACAAGAAGTGGGATTTTCCCCGCTATGACGGCACGACCGATCCGATGCTATTCCTCAACAAATGTGAGGCCTACTTCCGCCAACATCGAACCATGGCGGAGGAACGGGTGTGGATCGCGTCGTACCACCTCGACGACATCGCACAACTGTGGTTCACGCAGCTCCAAGACGACGACGGCACGCCGACGTGGGGGCGCTTCAAGGACCTCCTGGACCTGCGGTTCGGACCCCCCCTCCGCTCCGCCCCGATGTTCGAGCTCGCCGAGTGCCGGCGCACCGGGACGGTGGAGGAGTACTCTAACCGTTTCCAGGCTCTCCTACCGCGCGCGGGTCGCCTCGAGGAGGCCCAACGTGTCCAACTCTACACGGGGGGACTCCTTCCGCCGATTAGCAACGCTGTCCGCATCCACAACCCCGGTACGTTGGCGGCGGCCATGAGCCTCGCATGCCAGGTGGAGATGATGGAGGCCGAGAGGCTGCCTCCCCACCCCCCTCGGGCGCCCCCGCGCGGTATCCCTCCGGCGCCAGCACCACGACCTGCACTACCGGCGCCACCACCGATCTTGCAGCTGCCAGCACCTTCGGTGGCCTCTCAGCCGGGTCGGGGCGAGGGAACACAGCGACGCCTCTCTCCGGAAGAAATGGCGGAACGACGCCGCCAAAACCTATGCTTCAACTGCAACGAGAGGTACAACCGTGGTCATAACAGGTTCTGCAAGCGCATTTTCTTCGTCGATGGCGTCGAGATCGACGACGAGCCAGAAGGCGAGGCGGCGGTCACTGCCATTTCCGGGGAGGTGGAGGCACCGACTTTCTCCCTCCATGCGGTCGCGGGCGTGGCCATCGGCAAGACCATGCAGGTCCGCGTCTCGGTGGGCGCGACGTCCCTCATCGCCCTCCTGGACACGGGATCCACTCACAGCTTCATCGGCGAGGAGGCCGCGCACCGGACCGGCCTGCCGATCCAACCTCGTCCGCGCTTGACGGCCACGGTCGCCAATGGCGAGCGCGTGTCATGTCCAGGCGTCCTCCGCGGCGCCCCGCTGCTCATCGGCGACTTCCACTCCACCGTCGACCTCTTTGTCATGCCTCTTGCAGGATACGACATTGTCCTAGGGACGGACTGGATGGCGACCCTAGGACAGCTGGTGTGGGACTTGGTCGCGGGCACCGTCTCGTTCCAGCACGCGGGACGCGCCGTGCGCTGGTCCGCCGTGCTGGCCCCTGGCGCCCTTGGCCCCTACACCACCACGGCCAGCGACTCGCTCCTGGAGGAGCTTCTGGCGCAGTTCGACACCGTCTTCGCCGAGCCGACCGGCCTACCCCCTCCCCGAGGCCGCGAACACGCCATCACACTCAAGCCGGGCGCGCAGCCGGTCACGGTCCGCCCGTACCGATACCCGGCGGCCCACAAAGATGAGCTCGAACGCCAATGCGCCGCGATGATGGCGCAAGGCATCGTCCGCCGCAGCGACTCGGCGTTCTCATCTCCGGTCCTCGTCAAGAAGGCGGACGGCGCATGGCGTTTCTGCGTCGACTACAGGGCGTTGAACGCGCTCACGGTCAAGGATGCGTTCCCCATCCCCGTCGTGGACGAGCTGCTCGACGAGCTCCACGGCGCGCGTTTCTTCACCAAGCTGGACCTGCGTTCGGGGTACCACCAGGTCCGCATGCGCCCGGAGGACGTACACAAGACGGCGTTCCGCACACATGACGGACTCTACGAGTTCCTCGTCATGCCGTTCGGCCTCTGCAACGCGCCAGCGACATTCCAGTCCTTGATGAACGACGTCCTTCGCTGTCTAGGAGAATCCGTCCTTCTTGGTGAGGGCCGTCAACGGGGCGGCGATGGTGCCGTAGTTGTGGACGAATTTGCGGTAGTAGCCCGCGATGCCGAGGAAGCTGCGCACCGCCGGAGCGGAGCGGGGCACCGGCCACTCGTGGATGGCCGGCACCTTGGTCGGATCCATGGCGACGCCCGCCTCGGATATGACGTGGCCGAGGTAGGACACCGAGGCGGCGCCGAACGTGCACTTGCTGCGCTTGACGAAGAGCCGGTGAAGGCGCAGCATGGCGAGGACCGTACGCAGGTGTCACAGGTGGTCGGCCCAAGTCGCACTGTAGATCAAAATATCATCAAAGAAGACAAGCACAAACCGACGGAGGAAGGGCCGCAGGACGTCGTTCATCAACCCCTGGAACGTCGCCGGTGCGCTGCACAGTCCGAACGGCATGACGAGGAAGTCGTAGAGGCCGTCGTGGGTGCGGAACGTGGTCTTGTGGATGTCCTCCGGCCGCATCCGAACTTGATGGTACCCCGACAGCTTGGTGAAGTAGCGGGTGCCATGGAGCTCGTCGAGCAGCTCATCGACGACGGGTATCGGAAAAGCGTCCTTGATGGTGAGTGCGTTGAGGGCGCGGTAATCGACACAGAAACGCCATGAGCCGTCAGCCTTCTTGACGCGGACCGGCGAAGAAAAAGGCGAGTCGCTGCGGCGAACGACGCCCTGCTCGATCATCGCGGCGCACTGGCGTTCCAGCTCGTCTTTGTGTGCTGCTGGGTAGCGGTACGGGCGAACAGCGACGGGGGCGGAGCCGGGTTTGAGGACGATGGCGTGATCCCAACCGCGCGGTGGAGGAAGGCTCGTGGGTTCGCCGAAGACGTCGTCATATGCGACCAGGAGCTCGTCCAGGAGCGTCCCATTGGCCGCTGCGAGGGTGCGCAGTTGCGCTGTCGATGGCGAGGCGACGCCCGTCTAGGAGAAGTGTTGCTCGCCGCGCTGGAACGCCATCGAACGGGTGGCGAAGTCCCACACAATGGGGCCCAGTGTGCCGAGCCACCGTGTACCGAGCACCATGTCATAACCAGCGAGGGGCATCACAAATAAGTCGGTGTGGAATGTGGTGCCGTCGATGGAGAACGGCGCGTTCCGGATGACTCCCAGGCAGGAGACGCGCTCGCCGTTGGCGACGATAGCCGACATGCGTGGGCTGGGCTGGATCGGCAGGCCGGCACGTCGCGCCGCCTCCTCACCGATGAAGCTGTGGGTGGAGCCGCTGTCGAGCAGTGCGAGGAGAGAGGCGGCTCCCACGGTCACCTGGAGTTGGATTGTGTCCGCGATGGGGACGCCAACGACGGCATGCAGGGAGAAAAAAGGCGCCTCCGTATCCCCAGCAGTGTCCGCTGCGGCAGTGCCCGCATCCCCGTCCTCATCAATCTCCACGCCGTCGAGGAAGAATAGCCGGCGGCAGAACCGATTGTGGCCGTGGGTGAACTTCTCGTTGCAGTTGAAGCACAAACCGAGACGGCGGCATTTGGCCATCTCCTCCTGGTGAGACGCCGTGGGTTGCCTTCACCGCGACCTTGCTGGGCGGCCGCTGGGGGCGCAGGGAGCGCCAGGAGTGGCGTCGGTGCTGGTAGGGCGGCCCTGGGAGTGGCCGGTGGTGGAGCGCCGCGCTGGGGCAGGCGAGGCTGGTGCTGCGCCGGCCGGTCGTGCTCCATCAGTTCCACTTGGCGTGCAAAGCTCATAGCGGCGGCGAGGGTTTCCGGGTGATGAATGCGGACGACATGACTCAGGGGCGGTAGGAGTCCGCCAGTGAAGTGTTGAACGCGTTGAGCCTCGTCGAGGCGTCCTGCACGCGGTAGGAGGTCCTGGAATCGGTTGGAGTACTCCTCCACCGTGCCCGTGCGCCGGCACTCGGAGAGCTCGAAGAGCGGAGCTGAGCGGAGAGGTGGCCCGAAGCGCAGGTTCAAGAGCTCCTTGAAGCGCCCCCACGTCGGAGCACCGTCTTCTTCCAAGAGCTGAGTGTACCAGAGTTGCGCGACGTCGTCCAGGTGATAGGACGCCATGCCGACGCGCTCCTCAGCCATGGTACGATGGTGACGGAAGTACGCCTCAAATTTGTTGAGGAAGAGTAGCGGATCCGTCGTGCCATCGAAACGGGGGAAGTCCCACTTCTTCGGCCGAGGGGGAAGGTCGATGTCGCGCAGGTCTTCGGAGCGGCGGTCGTCGTTGCTGGCGGCCGACGGACGAGGCTGGTCCTTCAGGATCGCAATGTCAGCCTTCATGGCTGTCATCTCCGTGGTGAGGGTCTTGATCGAGGCCAAGACATCGGCGAGGGAGGGTTTGCTCATGGTGTTGGGCTGGTTGACGGAGGTAGTTGGCGACGGCGGTGGGCTAGGGTTGGGCGCGGCTGCTGCGGTGGATTGGCTGGTGTTGGTGGGCGAGGATCGACGAGACTGAGATACTAGGTTGTCAAGGGCGTAATGATCATGGGTAGCTGGCCCTCGACTACAAAGCTCGTAGTCTCCTGTCGTGTCTTCCAGTAGCGGAGGTTATGCCCCTCACGGCTGCCTGGCCTTGAGAACGATAGGAGGAAGAAAAGGTTTTAATCTTGCTTAACCAAAAGTCTCGGTTTACAGGGAATAAAAAGGGCCATCGGCCAACTAACGGAGGAAACAAATCTAAACAGGTAACTAATAATATCTATCCAAATAAAACTATGTTTCTAATCTCAACCACTAGATGCAGCCGTGGCCTCCTGGACTGCGTGCGAGGAGTCCGCGCTCACCACGCTGCCCGCGGTGCCGCGCGCGCCCGCGCGCTCTGCAGCCCGCCGGACATCCCTGGCTCGGCGTCTCCTAGTGTAGGTTTTCCCCCACATGACATAGACAACAGATGTAAAACAGGGATTAGTTACTATAGATAGCAGATGTAAATCAAGGGAATTATCCTTGCCTTGTACAGCAAGGCCAGCCGGCCCTATATAACATAAGGCGCCCCCTCCCATTGAGGAGTTGCCAATTGCCCCCTAATCTAATTCTCTACACTTATAACCTCTAAACATAACTTCACCTGGCATTATCAAGCTTCTGAAACCAAGGAATTCATAAACAATTTTGGTGCACCTTTTTTACCTCATTTTTTTCCAGTTTTGACTATATTTAATTTTACCTACTAATACATTATGTGATATGTGATAAGCACCTTATATTGACTGTTGATTAGTAACATATGCATGAGTCCAAATAGACTTATTTGGAATCAGAGTATTTGATATCCCCTGGTTCATGGAAGGTACATGCCAATCAGATATAGGTGCGCACTTAAAAGTTGTTCACTTGATTTCTCAGATTGATGTGAATGGTAAGGACGCTGCACCATTGTACAAGTACTTGAAATCACAGAAAGGTGGCTTCCTTGGCGATGGTATTAAATGGAACTTCACCAAGTTTCTTGTTGACAAAGATGGCAAGGTTGTTGAGCGATATGCTCCGACGACTTCTCCTTTGAAGATTGAGGTTTGTTTCTCCACGTAACTGCACATTGCGCATATTCAGCATGAGTCAATGATTTTTGCGCATATTCTGCAGAATGACATCCAGAAGCTTCTGGGCACAGCATCATGATTTGGTTACATGAATTATGTTCCCTGAACTCTCTATGCCACTGTTGTAATTTCATTGAAAATATGGAGCTTGGACATCTGTGCCAGTTTTCCGTTCTCAGTTGAAAATTACGATGGTCTAGTGTAAAGAAACATTATTCAATGTATAGAATGCTGTGTATTTTACCTTGTTATTGATCAAATATGAAGGTCACTACCGACAAATTAGTCAGGATCATGCCACTTGATATAATATATGGTGTTTGGCTGGCACACATGCAAAAAATTGTTATCCTGTCTCCATACTACTGTTTTTCTAAAGACTTCCATGGTACTTTGGATGTGAACTTGAAGCGGCTGGAATCTGTCATGCCCCTTGGCCGCCAGCAATCGCTGGGACATGAGGAGATCGAGGAGTCGTGGACAGAAACGAGACGAGGAAAGGTTCCTCTGTTCTCGGTTTCGTGTTTCAGATGGAATGGTTTTCCTGTCTCAGGTTCTTAGGGTTATTACATCTCGGCCTCGGGCCCATATGTCAAAGTCTCACATAATAGCAAGGGAAATAAACACGCTTCATATTACATTGAAACATACTGATGGAATACACCTATTCCTCATGTTTGGCTCACTTCTTGTTCGCTGTAGGTGTGGTAGCTCCCCGTGCCGAAGATGATGCTTGACCCCAATCAGGTGTGTCAGGAAAGTGTTGCCAACGACGTTGTAGTCCTAGATTGTTGTCTCTGGTAAACCACTCCACTTGATCATCACCTGAGGAGTTGTGTTGCCCTTGGGGACCAAACGCTTGTCGAGGACTGCCTCTGGGATAGAGTTTGAAGCTTCGATGCCAGTTGTACTTGGCAACTTCGAAAACACCAGTGGGTAATCTGCAATGAAGGGTTTAAGCTGGGACACATGAAACACATTGTGAATCTTACTGTCTTGTGGAAGATGCAAGCGATAGCCACTTTGCCGATGCGCTGGATGACAGTTTATGGTCCATAATACTTGTAAGAGAGCTTCAAAAATCATTGATTGGCAACTGATGACTGCGTATATGGCTGCAGCTTCAACAACACCTTATCACCAATTTGAAATTGCAAGTTAGAATGATGTTTGTCAGCCATGATGAGTTTCATTTTGTTCTGTGCAGCTGCCAGATGCTGTTTCAGTCTCCACCAATTTTGAAAGTGAAGGAGGAATGGTCAATGGCACAGTTGGAGTTGCTCCCTATTATGGCCGACGTATTGGCACCATGATTAATGGGCTGATAGCCCAGCCCAATTATCATTATTAGCTTAGTTATCTTTGTACTTGCAATTTATATTAGTCCTAGATATGTTATTTAGCAAAATAGATGGAGTAGAAGAAACATAAATATCTGTAAGCTCTATTGATATAATTAAGCAAGAGCAATCATATTTGCTCGGCTTCCTTTAGGGATCCAGGGGACTACCTTGCTGGTCCGTCTCCCGCAAACTGCTTCGCCTCCTCAGCGCCAGCCATTGGCACTACCTGCATTGGCTGTACAGGCACGTGCTCTTGACCCGACCGCAGCCATGCCTACACTACCTGCCCCGCAGCAGGCTCCGACGCTGGCACCCAAGCAGCCGTTTCGCCACCTGACACCAGCCGAGATGCTCGAGCATCGTTGTCAGGGGCTGTGCTTCAACTATGATGAGCCATACGTGCGTGGTCATCAATGCCAGCGGCTTTTCTTCCTTGAAGCTGATGATTTCCTCACTGATGCGGTAGTGGACGACGACGGTGCCAAGGAGGCCCTCCAGGAGGCTTCAGAAGGCCTTGCTTTCCACTAATGCTACTTGGGAGCCACTGCAGCAGTTCTCCCGGTCCTCTATCCCGACTTGCAGCTCGAGGACGAGCTGTTTGTCCAGATAGGGAGAGATGTTATGGCTAACATACTGGCACCATGTTTAATGGGTGGATAGCCCAGCCCAGTTATCTTTATTAGCTTAGTTATCTTTGTATTTGTAATTTATATTAGTCCTAGGTAGGTTATTTAGAAAAATAGGTGGAGTAGAAGGGACATAAATATCTATAAACTCTATTGATATAATTAAGCAAGAGCAATCATATTTGCTTGGCTTCCTTTAGGGAGATGGGGTGCCCTAGCCGCCTCTCTCTCTCTCTCTATCTCTCGTGGCTCCTATCTGTTGTGGTTGTGGGTACATGCCGTGACCCTCGATCTTCCACCCCTACAATCTCCATTGAGTCTCTGATAGGATCCGCAATCCTATCACTCCCACATTTTGTTCATAACCATATAAGGCTTTGAAAGGAGAACAACCAATGGAAGTGTGGTAAGAGGAGTTGTACCACAATTGTGCTAAAGATAGCCAGTTCTTCCAAGTGGTTGGAGAATCATGCATGGCACAATGAAGAAACATCTCCAGACATTAATTAACTCTTTTTGTCTGCCCATCCATTTGTGGATGGATAGCCAATTCTTTTGGCTATGTGTGATCAGTCCTTGTTGCAATAGCTGTTTCACTTGCTCCCCAATCTCTATTTTTGTGCTCTGGTGAGCAGTGGTATGGCCTTGCATTGACTGGGATTGCTCCAAGCTTTTGGGTCCTCGAACACATCCTTTTATCTGTCTAGAATCTGTTTGACATCTAGTGGTGGAGTTGTGTGTGCTAGTTGTGGTGGGTCTGATCGATGTGGTGCTAGTGCCAGAAGTACATATACCCAAGTTTAATTCCCCCTAGCAGCCTTGTACACTTGAGTAGCTGAAATTGGTGTGGCTTGTAATGGAGGGGCAACCAATCCTTTTAACTTCATTGTTTTCCCATGTAAACTGAATTGTATTGTCTTTTTATTCCAATCAAATTGCACTGGGCTGTTCTTTTGTAGCAAGTCATAGCCAAGAATAGCATCATAAGGACTCATGTCTAAGATGATCATGTCACTAGATAGAGTGTGACCCTGATGTACCAGTGCAAATTCTCCACCTTTTCTGATGTTGTCAACTAGTCCCCATTGGCGAGCTTGACCTTCTTTGATGTAATGGGTACTCTAGGAAACTTGTTTAACTTAACAAAACTTGACCTCATGAAACTGCGGGAGCTTCGAGAATTCAACAACACTAACATCACCTTATCCTTGACCATGGTTTTTAATTTTATTAAATTTTCATGTTCAGTGTTAGAAAGGGCATTAAGAGACAACTGACCGAAATCAATCATCGGTGATGGTGTCTTCCACAGCCAGTTGGTTCAACATCTCCTTTGCGACCTCTGTCTTGTCCAAATCGTTCAGTGCAAGAGCATGGACCTATGGCTTCTGGCATTTGCCTGACTGGAGGATTGTTGACGGTAGATAACTCCTAATTTTAACTATCAACTAAACATGAAAATGGATCTATATGCAAACACCTAGTAGATATAGGGTTATCACTAACAGAATTCCATGAGTTTTGGTGGATATATGTTTCTATTGGGTGTCAGCTGAAAACAACCAAAGATGGTCCACATGTTAGATTTACATAGAGAGAATACCGCGAACTACAACTCACGAACAATCTAGAAGACTCGGGAAGCCACCCCCTACAAGATGGGGCCCACCTGCCACCCTCTATGGGCGGGTGCCCACGTGGCAGGGGCGGCCGCCCAAGGGTCTCCACCAATCAGGTGGAACCTCACAGATCCTTCCTCCACCGTCTTTGAGGAGTAATCTTGACTGCCTATTTAGATCGATTTGATCCAAGGCTGTGGTGCCTCCCAGAGGGCTATATAAGCAAGCTCCCTGCCCCATGGATCAGTGCCAATTCAGAAACCCAAATTCATATTTTCCAGGGAGAATTAGCCAGAGAGGGGTCCCTCGAATGGATCTCTGTAGGGTATTAGCAACAAGAGAGATTGATAGATTATAGGGTGGAGATAGAAGTGGAGGAAGCCCGGCCTGTCGGTGTCTTCTCTCTAGTTGTATTTGCAGGATCAAAGTCTCCTAACACGAGGCTTGGTTCTAGGATCATTCGGCAATTCAACTTCTCATACTAGTAAGTTTATTGTTCTTATTGTTCTTTGGTTTATGGGTTTACTTTATTCGCTTCGCATATGGAATAGAGTAATCATTCATAGCATAAGCATGGTGCTTGGTCTAGGAATACTCGTAGACACTCACTATCTGGCCAGATTTGTGGTAACATTGGGGAGAAGTGATAGTCTCCGTGTGTCTCTGTAATCCACGTCCCGTTAGGAGGTAAGGTAGGAATTGTTGTGCTGGGGTTAAGCATCCTTTGTGGTTCTCGTTTCCTTAGGTACCCCCTTAGAACAATAACCACACAACTTACCATAGGTTAGAAGAAGACTGACGAAGGAGTTCTCTCTATATCTTGTCTTGCAGCCTAGGGGTAGTAGTTAAGACTAGGTTAGTATTTTGCATGTTTTCTCCTTGTAGATAAATAAATATGATACTCTAGAATTATCTCCCAGGTGAAGTACTCACCGATATCTGTGCGCTTGCGGATTATTTCTCATAGATTCTTTTGTGTGCGTAACCAATATCAACAAGTATTTCTAGCGCCGTTGCCAGGGAGAAAAATGGTTTGCTTAGATAACCTAAGACTTCCTATACCTTGTATTATACTTTTATCTTTTCTATTATCTCACCTTTTCTTCCATCTTACTTTTTCTATCCTTATGGATAATTTAAATTCCATTACTATCATTCAAATTTCTGCACCCATGGAAACCAGCCTAGTGCCACAACCAATCCAAACACCTAGCTATAGGCTGAGTCCGCGGTTGATTGCATTAGTCCAAAGCCCATCCTTTTCAGGAGAGGGAGATGAAAATCCTTACCTTCACATTAGAGACTTTGAGCAAACATGTGACTGTCTTCGCATTGCATGTCCAATGAAACTCTCAGTTGGAAGCTCTTCTCTTTTTCATTAAAAGGAAAAGCTAGACAATGGTATGATAGAGTTGTAGGTGAGCAACAAGGAGACCGGGGATCCTTACATTCCAACTTTTGCTTAGATTTCTTTCCCATCTCCCAAATCATCGACCTTAGAGTCAAGGTTCTCACTATAAAGCAAGAACCTAGAGAATCATTGGCCTCCTGGAATCGTTTTACTACACTCTTAGCATCAGGCCTGGACTTAGTCTACCAGAACCTATTCTTTTATAGCATTTTATAAAGGTCTGAGTAGAGATAGTAGGAAGTTGCTCGACACCACTTCAGGAGGATCTTTCTTACATGTCTCCTATGAGAAAGCAAGATTAATCCTAGATCAAATCCCATCTACAGAATTAGATTATCTCCTAGAAGTAGAGCCAAAATCTCAAGTAGCTGAAACCAACTCTTTACCAGATATACCATCTACTACAGCTAACACAAGTCTTGAGCAAGAAAAGGAAGAAATTCTGTTTCCAGATTTTATGCTTGATATAGAACCCGATCTCTTTTCTGATTTTGGAAACGTTTTGAATTATTACTCTATGAAGAAGCCACAGAAAAATCTTAGAGAGTCTTTTAATACCCTCGAGGATGTTCCCTTTGGAAGAACCTCAGGAGAATTAGTATCTATTATGAGTAATTAATGGTTAGAAGAATCACAGCTTTCCTCTGAAATAATCCATTTGTATTCATCTTCTATTTTGATTCGTTGCATAATCAATACAAATCAAATAGATGCTCTCTATAATCCAGTTGTGGGAATAAATATCATGTCTATGTCTCTTGCAGAATATTTATTACAAGACATGATATTAACCCCAACAATAAAATTCATGAGAAGTCTTTTAGGACATATTATCTCTAGTTCGGGAATCTTACATGTCATACCCATTCAGGTAGAAGGAACCCCAATGCATTTAAGCTTTTATATCTTTAACACATGGGACTTCGACCTATTGATAGGACAACCATTTAGACGACTTCTCTATGAAGGACAATCTGGGAAGCTAAACATTTGTTTAGGCAAGAAACTTCAGTTCCCACTATCCATTTCACACTCTTTAAACTTTAGGACCGAACCTTGTCCACAGTATGATCCATTTGAGGAATTTAGGGCAGCATCTTTAGACTTTTTAGCCTAACTAGAATTGGAAGATGAAGTTGGATTCTTCCTCGAAGAAGAAGCTGACCCTTCCGAAGATGAACCTTTAGACGAGTTTGCAGTACCACCTAAACCTCCTATTGAGCTTAAACCTTTACCATCTGGTCTGAGATATGCTTTTCTAGACGACAATCCAGAGTCACCTGTTATTATAAGTGATAAACTCACTTAGGAGCAGAATCTTTGCCTAATGGCTGTCTTAGAAAAACATCACTCGACCTTTCGCTACTCACTCCAGGACCTCAAAGGAATTAGTCCTGCTCTTTGCACCCATCACATTCCCATAGATCCTAATGTTCCACCATCTAGAGAACCACAACGTAGACTCAACAATGCGATGAGAGAGGTTGTAAAGAAAGAAGTGTTAAAACTATTGCATGCGGGCATCATTTATGTTGTGCCGCATAGTGAGTGGGTAAGTCCTGTCCAAGTTGTACCTAAAAAGGGAGGTATGACTGTTGTCCAAAATGAGAGGAATGAATTAATCCCTTAATGAACCATCACAGGATGGCGGATGTGCATAGACTATAGAAAGGTTAATAAGGCAACTAGGAAAAATCACTTCCCATTACCTTTTATTGATGAGATGCTAGAGCAGTTAGCCAACCATTCCTTCTTTTGTTTCCTAGTTGGATATTCAGGGTATCACAAAATCCCTATCCATCCAGATGACCAAAGCAAAACAACCTTTACATGTCCTTATGTAACCTTTGCCTATCGTAGAATGTCTTTTGGGCTATGTAATACACTAGCTTCTTTTCAGAGGTGTATGATGTCTATATTTTTTGATATGATTAAAAATATTATGGCAGTTTTCATGGATGATTTTTCTATTTATGGAAAAACCTATGATGATTGTCTAGAAAACTTAGACAAGGTTTTGCCAAGGTGTGAAGAAAAGCACTTAGTCCTTAATTGAGAAAAATGTCATTTATGGTTAGAGAAGGAATAGTCCTAGGACACCTAGTGTCTGAAAGAGGCATTGAGGTAGACAAAGCTAAAATAGAAGTAATTGAGCATTTTTCTCCACCTATTAATGTAAAATGAATTAGAAGCTTCCTTGGCCATGTTGGTTTTCTATCGTAGGTTTATAAAATATTTTTC
The DNA here is from genome assembly GCF_000003195.3 of Sorghum bicolor. Lineage (NCBI taxonomy): Eukaryota > Viridiplantae > Streptophyta > Magnoliopsida > Poales > Poaceae > Sorghum > Sorghum bicolor. The sequence continues at coordinate 26,740,840 of NC_012874.2, forward strand.
ATTCATTGCTAGACCTCTTACTCGCTTATTGGCCAAGAATGTTCCTTTTGAATTTGATGATGTATGCCTACGAGCTTTTGAAATTCTTAAGAAAGCACTCATCTTGGCACCAATCATTCAACCCCCTCATTGGTCTTTACCTTTTGAAATTATGTGTGATGCTAGTGACTATGCTGTGGGGGTAGTATTCGGACAAACCATGGATAAGAAGCATCTTGCAATAGCTTATGCTAGCAAAACTCTGATAGGACCTCAACTTAATTATTCTACTACTAAAAAAGAGCTCCTAGCTGTTGTTTTTGCTATTAATAAGTTTAGGTCTTACTTAGTGGGAGCTAAAGTAATTGTTTATTTTGATCATGCTGCTTTAAAATATTTGCTCACTAAGAAAGATGCTAAACCTTGTTTGATAAGATGGATCTTATTACTCCAAGAATTTGACTTAGAAATAAAAGATAAAAAGGGAGTAGAAAATTCTATTGCCGATCATTTGTCTAGAATGCAATTTGTGAATCCATAGGAACAACCCATTGACGACTAACTCTGGGACAACATGCTCTATGGAATCAAGAGATTTGACCCCTGGTATGCAAATATTGTTAATTTTATGGTTATAGGTTATGTACCACCAGGAGACAACAAAAGGGAACTCATCGAGGAGAGCCATTCTCACTTATGGGATGAACCATACCTCTTCCGAGTATGCTCTGATGGTTTACTCAGAAGATGTGTGCCAGCTAAAGAATGAACCCAAATAATTGAAAGGTGTCATTCATCACCATATGGAGGTCATTATGGGGCATTCCGAACACATGCAAAGATATGACAGTGTAGATTCTTCGGGCTAACAATGTATGAAGACACAAGAGAGTTTATTTGGAGGTGTGGCTCGTGCCAAAGACATGGAAATATCAATTCTAGAGATGCCATGCCACTCGTCAATAATCTTTAGATTGAGCTCTTTGATGTCTAGAGGATTGATTATATGGGGCCATTTCCACCGTCAAAGAAATATGAGTATATTCTGGTGGCAGTAGATTATGTCTCTAAGTGGGTTGAAGCCATGCCATGCAGGAATGCTGATAGCATACATTCAAAGAAGATGTTTGAAGAAATAATATTTCCAAGATTCAGAGTTCAAAGATAGTGATAAGTGACGGAGGTTCACACTTCATCGACAAGCACTTCGAGCATTATTTATCGAGGCATGAGATATGTCACAACATCGCTACTCCTTACCATCCTTAGATAAGTGGTCAAGCAAAGACATCAAATAAACAAATTAAGAATATTTTATAGAAGACAAAAAATGAGATGGGGACAACATGGAAGGACAAGCTTCATGATGCACTATCGGCATACAGAACAACCTACAAGACACCCATCAGGATGTCACCATATCAGCTAGTATATGGAAAGACTTGTCACTTACCAGTGGAGCTAGAATTCAAAGCTCACTAGGCCATCAAAAGATGGAACATGGACCTAGAAGCAGCTGGAGACAAAAGGAAGATGCAACTCTCAGAGCTAGAAGAATGGAGAGAAAAAGCATATCACAATGCCAAGATTTACAAAAGAGAGAGTAAAATGATGGCATGACAAGAGAATCAAGAAGGAGTTCACCCTAGGTGATAAGCTATTACTTTTTAATTCCAGGGTAAAGCTCTTCGGGCATGGAAAACTTCAAAGTAAATGGAAAGGACCGTACAACGTGGTGAGCTCATCATCACATGGAGCCGTCACACTTCGCAACAATGAAGGTACGTTATTAAAGGTAAATGGTCAACGCTTTAAATTATTTTTAGAGCCCAATCATGAATTAGAGGAAGTAGATATAATTACTTACATTCTTAATTAGGATAATTAGGCTTGACCTTTTTTTGGATTTTTCGGGGGATATCAAATTTTTTTGAATAAAAAGTAATTAAATAAGTATATGAAAAAGTTGAGTCAGAGGGGGTTCGAAGGGCGGGCGACCGCCCAAACCCTAGGGGTGCCCACTCGAGCAGAGAGGCAAATCGCTTCTGCCTTTCTCCTTTACCATCCTTAGACCTTCCTTATTTGTAAAAAGAAAATTTTCTAGATATTTTTCCATTCCTCGTCACGATATTCCCCGAGAATGCTTTTTCAACCCCTATATAAACAATCCATGCCTATGGTCAAATCTCATTCCATCATAGCTCTCCTCTCTTCCTGCGTAGAAGCATGCTACGCCTCTCTACACAGCCATGGTTAAAGAAAACTTAGATAGGAGGGTGATTCCCTATGGGATCAACCTCAACATCGTCCCCATGGAAGATCCCGAGTGCAAGGCCATCATCTCTATCAATGAACCTACCCCTCTTAGCACCATTCGACCAAAGCCACACAACTATGGAAGCTCTTACTATGCCTAGCCTATTCTCACCACGCCATCTAAGCCTCTCCTCTTGGAAGGAGCTCCGCCGAAGGTCCTAACAGGGACCAAGATCATGCCACCAAAGTACAATGAGGTGTAAGAGCAGAGAGATCATCTGTGCCAAGTACAACACTAGAGAACATACTTACTTCGAGGGAGTCCTTGCTCATCCAACCAAGGTCAAGTTCATCCCTTCGAAGGAAGCTCCCAAGCGCGCTATGATTGCATCTGAGGCTCCACGCAAACGCCGCAAGACTATGGCAGATCTAGAGAAGGAGCTGGTAGAACAACACACTGCCAGCGTATAGATGCATTAGCCACACCAATAAAAGGGTGTTAAAATTGGAGTATAACTCCACCGCCATGAATGAGAGGGTGAAAGCCTTAGAGCACCCTAAAAATTAGGGGCATTCTATTCTAGCATCTGATAGGGTGAGTGAGTGAGTTAAATTAAAGTCTGCTTAGTTTAAAGTCTAGTTCAAATCTGTAATCATAGCCCTTCATGAAGATGCAATAAAAGTGTTTATTATTAGATATGTTTTTTCTCTTCTGTCTCCACCATGTTGTGAATAAAGGATAATAGGAAATAAGTGTGGAGAGACACCCGACAACCGAAACGAATGAATCTTCGTGCAACATTTAAAATATTTGAAAAGATATGACACGAAGACCACGCTCGACGAAGTAGACCCTAAGGGGTCACTTGTTAGGGGCAGCCGCCTAGCACCCTTGGGGCGCCCGCCCAAGGGGTGAGCCCACCCGACTCCCACTTCGATCACAGTCAGGTATGAATCCCTTATGTTCTAAATCTTTACCTTGATCGCGTTGTTTCTATTCGAAATGAAATATCTTGAATTAAATCACCTCATATATATATTGAGAAGGTATTTTATTTAATCATGACCATAAGATAGACTCACACCAAGATAATTCCTAGGAATTCCTGTTACTGTTGGGAACTTTAACTGTAGGGACTCCAAGTCACTTAAGTTGTTGTGGAAAGAGAGATAGTATGAATTGTGAGAACTTGATTTTTGGTGTATAGTTTTTGGTATAAATTAACTGCACCTAGTAACGATTTTAATCAGATTATCCGCAAGCGCACAAATATATATTGATCAGCACTTCACCAAGATTGACCCAGTTTTAATATCAAACCCAAAGGTACAGTTGGTGATTTATGACCAATCTAGAAAGCTATTGATGATGAGGAAATACTAATGTACTCTGATTCCAATAACCGATAAACTTTGTAGAGTATCGTCTTATCGGGCAAGTAACCCGAATAGGGGAAGAATCAGAGTAACCCCTATCAGGCACCTATAAGCCTATCATTCCTATCAACAGGAAGTGGACTACAGAGGAATCAACACAGCTATAAAGTCACCTATGCGAACTACCACTGTCCGGCTGATCAGGGGAGATTCACAAGCAACAATAGCCCAGACACCACGTCTACGCTACGAATCACTACTTCGACCTAGGAGCTACCCAAATCGTAGTACTCAATATAATATGAGTTGCAAACCAAAGAACGAATACAAACAAGTTGCTTACTTGAATCAGAAGGGTAAATACAAAAGTACCTCAGAACGCGGTTTCATGCGAGGGAGCCGAATCCAAACGAATACAGCTCCTAAGGAAGCTTCGACAGGCAAGGACTCCTCCAAATCTCTACTCCTCTACTCTATCTCTCTAATCTCTATCTTGATTGCTAGCCTAGATCTAGTGGATCTCAATCTAATGCTCTGGCTCTTCTTCTCTTGATCTGCCCTCCTCTAGGGGGGTCTAGCCTTCTATTTATAGCCTGGTGGGATGAACACGCGATGTTGGATCAAATCGACTTAACAAGTGGCCGAGATGGCTCCTCAGAGGCGGTGGAGGAAGCTTTCGGAAGGGGGGAGCAAACCCTAACCAAAGGGGGCCGGCCGGTGTTAGGGTGGGGCCGGCTGGACCCACCTGGCGGCTGCTGGCTCCCCCCTCGCGTCGGGTGTATTCTAGAGTGTTCCTAAATCCTCTGGTGTCGTCCTTCCGTCGTGGATAAGTTTCATTGCTGATTAGCACTTAAATCTCTCTTTTCAGCACTTTCTGAAATAATTCCTGGAAAACATAGAATATACAAAACTCGTGGAAATTGTCAGTGATAACCCTATTCTAGTAGATATTCATTTTTTGTGGAGAAATAAATGCTAACAAATTTTATAAGTTAATAGGTGTCAACAATTACCCCCACACTTAGGCTTTTACTCGTTCTGAGGAAAAGGTTGGTTTTATCATGATGAGTAAATATTTAATGCATAACTCGGAAATTGAATTATATAAAACTGATTTTAAGGACAAAACCAGATATGCACCATATGTGAGTTTTAGAAGCCAATTCTCACATATATCTACAAGTAAAGGGTGATATCAAATGACAATGCATAAATATATAACGTACTTAGTATAAAAGAGATAACCTTTTCTAACAAACAGTGGATAGACAACTCCAAACTTTGGGTATTAACTTCTCTCTACAGGATCCAACTGACTAGTTGATCACAAGCCTAAACTTCTCCTGACATTTGGGGAAATAGCAAGAATGAGTCCATGTCGAACTCCACAAGTATAGCAACTAGATTGTATAGATCCCACAATCTCATGATCAATGTGACATAAATAATGTAGAGCATTAAACAATAAATAATGAGAATTTTAACACAACAAGAATCATCATCGTTGGTGTAAGAATCCCCAAGGCCGCTCTTGATCGTGAACACGGCTAGTATACCAGTTTTAACACTCTACAGAGGTTGTACATCTTTACCCATGAGTCATGATTTACCCTTTCGCCCGAGGTGATCAGCCTCTTAACCCACTACCAAGGAAGGTCGGCAGGGAAGTTCGTCTAACATGTTAGGGCCGCAAGGTTTCCTTCGCGAGCAGATATAGATACCCTCCTTCCGAATGGCACAATGACGCGCAACCTATACACATAGGGACAGGGGCTCGCACTATACCCGTGTTGGTTCAGCCCCTCCAGCGCCCTTTCGGATAACCGCTAACAAGCAAGAAAAGGTCTCTATACTGAGCTAAAGCCAGAACCATTATAGCCCTCATGGTTGCACTGTTGTCCCAGTTATCACTTACAGATAAATCATCAAGTGGCTAAAAAGTCATTTTATCATTTATTACTTAACATTAATTTAGTCACAGGATCATGGTCACAGAAATAAAATCTAAATGCTATACTTGCCTTAATTCAAATGCTCTTGCTGATCTTGCTAGTTGTTCAAGGCTCTGATCTTGATCACTGAAGTACTCTTGTTCACCACGAGTTGCTCACCAACTAAACTCGATCATCGATCATCAACACACAAACAACGGAGACAACAAATACGAAGCAAACAATATAAATAAATTAAAACAATACACCAATCCATAGAAAGATTTAAAAATTAATCTACGCATCGTTACAAGCACACAGACGATAATCAGAGCTACGATTCAAAAGAAACGACTACCGAGACTTTTATATTATATTAAAGAAAAATCTATATATACTTGATTTATTATTTTAATTGAGCGAAACTATGTGAAAAGTTATTTAGATCAAATTAGGCAAAACATAATTTAATTCAAAAAGCTAGGCTAAAGCTATTCATATTTTATTTATAAACCATGTCATATAATTTAATTAAAACAAACTTTACAAAAAGAAAAGTACACGTATAAACATCTAAGCAAGCTGTATATGATGCGTACTTAGGCTAACCAAATTATAATTAATAAAAACAAATTTGACATTGGTGTTAATTAAAGCCCATTAAAAAATAAAATATGGTCTTTGGATTTATTAAATTTATTGCACTTGAAATTTAAGCGTAGAAGAGCAAGAGATATTCTATTATTTTCGGAATTAATAAGTTCCATAGATAAAATAATTCTAGAAAAGTGTAGAATTATTATTTAAGCCATAAAAAATATTCTGAAAGCTCAAAAAATTTGGCGAAAATTCTCAAAGACAATATGGAACATGAGGAATCCAAATAAAGTATTCGGAGCGCATGATAAGATAATATGGAGCATCTAAAAATTAGATTATGCTCACGGAAAAGACCAAAAAAATTTTCGAGAAGTTTGTAGAGATTGCTTGATGGACAAGAACTGAAAGGAGTGACTTGGGTTTGAAAGAAAAGATTCCGAGAGACTCTGAATGAAATCTTGATCTGAGAGACAAGGAATTTGATTGTAGAAAAAGATAAATACGTACCAAAAAAGGAAGATCGATCTACTAAACGTATTTTAAAGACTTCACTCACTAACAACACACAAAGGAGCAACAAGCAAGCATTACATCAAATCGAATGCACCAGCAGGTATGCACAACAATATTGCTAAACCTTATGATAAATTTTAAATTAATGAAAAATATTATTTTTTCTATATTTTTATGCGCACAAAAATGCAAAATTAAATAATTTTATCTATATTTCAAAAGGAGTAAATTTTAGGATGTTACATCTAGTCATCATGCATTTTGGGAATTTTAAGTGCTTATCATGAATTCTATAGTGATTGTAGAGTAGGATAGCTTAAAATAGATTACTCTCTTCCTTAAATTTTGTCTACTAGAGAGTAATTGAAGTTTGCAAATAAAACCAACCTTCTCTTACTTGTAGTGCCATCAATGGTTGTGATATTAAATTGATCTTCATAACTAGGGAGGGAAATATCATATTCCTGGATCAGACAAATCATCCACTTGCTTAGCATATTATGTAGGAGGGACCATGAGCTCTCTTTCTTTTCTCTCTCTTTTTTTTTGCAGATCGAGGTTCCGGACACTTGTCCCTTTTTATTTCCTCGTGATCTATCTTTTTGAGGTTTCGGACACTTGTCCCTTTTTATTTCCTAGGATTTCTTTATGAAGAGCTCATGCCTCCTTCATAATAGTGCTTCAAGAGAGTGCATTATGTTTTTATTTTATTTTTATGATACTAGGAATATGATAAATCTCTCGACCAAAGTCATAATAATAGATTGATATGATTATTATTTGATTCCAATACAAAGAGAGGTGAAGCTAATTATTTTGACCTTTTTGAAAGAAAATCTCCAAAGACAAATTTTCAGGAATCAAATACTCATTATTTTGCTATCTCTCTTTCCACAATAACTTAAGCAAACATGAAATGCTATAAATTTCACAACCATGACTCTAGCAATGTGTTATACAATTTATTTTCAAGTTATAGATTAAATGGTGTTTATTGTTTTTTTAAAATATGTAATATAAATATTTTTGATTCGGATAACAATTCAAAGATGAAATATATGCAATTATAATTTAAATAGCTCAAACCTGACCGTGATCGAAGCGAGAGCGAGGACGAGCAAACAGGGCGCCGGTCGGCCCCACCTTTGGGCAGTGTGGGCCTCGCTTTGCTGTGCGCGATGTTGGTTTGATTGTATTCCAAATTAGACTGAATTTCTGCTTCGTGATTGAGATGTGCCTCCCCCTCACTTATTTTCCTGTATACTTTCCTACGCAATATATGGAGACAAACACATACAAAAAATAGAGAATAGAGTAGATAAAAGATTAGGCACTTTATTTATTCATGATGGTGATATAATTTAACAGACGCTTTAACGACTGAGCTAACGACTGCCCTAGCTCAATAGTCTTTGTCCTAAAAAAATCTTTATGACTCGACTGACCTAACTAACTAAACAAACCTGGCGGAATTATGCCTTATTAATAGGTAACTAGGCAACTATGGCTTCCCTTTATTGTTGAGGCCCTGAATTTCTTCGTGGAGGGCTACAACCTATGCTTCAAGCTTATCTTTATCGTTTCTGAGGCTACGGATCAATTTGAAACTGATCCGTAACTGCTTGTCCATGCCTTCTATGAGCTTGTCCCTTAGATTGTTGGACTTTTCCATCCCCTGACAGTATCAGAGAGGCCTTCAAACTTCTCGTTGAGGGTGCGTAAGGTAGGAGCTAGCTACTTGGGAACTTTCTCCAATGCTAGTGCTAATGTTGCTCTCTTCGGCTTGGGCTTAGGCTTTGGTGCAATATGCTCAACATAGCATACTTCATTAGGGTTAGCCCGACCCCCTTGGATAACCGAACGAGCGGTGGTGTACTTGGCATAGATTAGTTTTTTGTTCTTGTCAGTTTGGTCCGACAAGAGCCGCTCATTCTCCCTGGGTTGAAGAAATGGAGTACCCTTGGGGATTGCCACCTGCTTCCCATTAGCAATTCCTTACAGCAATCGCCTTGTAAGACAAGGATCAGATGGTTCTTGTATGTAGTACGCTTGCTCATAACATGGGGGTACTGTAGCGATGTGCTTCGGCGGTACCACAACGAGAGGCTTAGGCTTCGATGGCACAATGGCGAGAGGCTTCGGTTGTGCGAGGACGAGGGCCTTCGAGTCATCGCTGGGGATGTTGTTGAAGTCCACGCCTTGGGAGACGACTGCCTTGTTCGCCATTGCCAATAGATCTAGATTGGAGAGCTTCTCTAGGGAAAGAGGTGGCTGATTATAAGATACTATTGAGGAGGGTCTAGGTACGTATTTATATGGGTTTTCAGAAGACGGGATGAGGACGGATTCTAGGCTCTACGGGATGCGTATGAAAGAATATCCGATTACGAGTGGATTATGCGCGAATATCTGTAGGAAGGGTGTAGAAGGATACTAGTAGAAATATGATCATCTGTGACGTTTTGCTAGTGATGCTGGTTACTTTGGTCATGGAATGATAACATTCTATGACCAAAATTTATTCTTCGTCATAAGTTACAAGTGACCAAGATTTGGCTTAAAGTTTTTGACGAAAATGAAAGGAACAACACAGAACAATAGAAGATCATCGTCATTGATTCTGATTCCCATGTGCTGCATCGTTTGGCGCACTTTTTTTTTGAGGGCGTATGTAACTTGTCTGGTTTGGGCCAACTTTTTTTTTGAGGCGAGTTTGGCCCACCCTGAAGCCTTGACGGTTTCAGTTTTGTGGCCCTGGCCCTCTTAAATTTTAATTTTCTCAAAGTGGGCCTTTAGGTGCCACTCCATAGCTTAATATTTGTGGCAAAAAATATGCAGCTGCATGGATTTCATCCTGCCAGCTAGCAGGACTTATAAACCTGAGTTACCACTACAATAGTCCAACGTTTTTCAAGGAACAACGCAGTTTAATGTATATATACGCATTCAACTTGATAATTGAAACGTTGGACCCTAAACTTAATGGATCAGAGATCATTGCCCATCACCAAGGCTTGCTCGCGCATGCAGGTAGTCCACGCAATACTCCGCGGCTCAGGACTTTTCTCGGCGGCGCACGATACTTTTTTTTGGCGGTGCACCATCCTGTTCTCGGCATCAAATAGGATCGATGGCGTCGACGTGATCAAGGAAGTGGATGTGCATCGATGAAGTGTGCGAGTCCACCTGAGGGCGTGGACGTGTGCGTCCTGATCGACGGCGTGGACGTCGCGTATGCAGAGAAGGGCGTGGACGTGTCGTCGCGACCTGATCGAGGCTTGGAGCAGGGTCGCTGGCGATCGTCGCGTAGGCAGAGAAGATTTGAATTTTGGTTATTATATGCATTAGTATTTTATTTAGTTTAATCACAGTTAGGTTGTTCATAATTTTTTTTTGTCAGAACAGATGGATAGAAGTTGGGTTTTTGGGAAATAATTCACAACTGTTTATGTCAAGGGAGTTGAAGAGTTTATGAAATTTGTTAGTGAAAGGTACCTGAAGACGAACACATTCGCTGTCCATGCGTTAATTGTCATAATCGAAGGCTGATACATCAGTCCCAAGTAGAAACTCATCTGCACATTTATGGAATTTCACCTACATACACCAGGTGGATTCATCATAGGGAAGCTGCAGATGTTGAAATTGATGAGGGTATAGATCAGGAGGTAGAAGGACATGATCATGAGTTTGGCAATTTACAGGAACTTATAAGAAATAAGAAGGAAGCTGCTATTAATATTGAAGAGGATGAGGATGAGGATGATACAGTGCTGCAATATTATAGTGATGGTGGCGATGACAACAATGATGTCATGTCCACAGATGATGAAGACAATGATAGTTGAGTTCATTTGACATCACATATTTATATGAGTTTTGTATATGGTGGCAATGACAGCTATTTAAGGGAGTTTTTTTTAGTTCAGATTAGTATATCTTATCAGATTTATAGTTTAGATTATTTGACATCACACAATTATATGAGTTATACTTTGTCAGCATTATTCCTATTTCACAGAATAATATGGTTATATGTTCACAGATTGTGTTTGTGTTTGTGTCAAGCAAAAAAGATATTTTACAGGATTTCATGTATCTCTTGTCTTCATCGTTAATTTTGAAGCCACCATTGTCATTGTAGAAACCACGGTACACACTAACATTCTCATTCAGCATTGTTCTGTTCCAGCAGAAAAACATGCTTTTATTTATAGGAAAGAAACAAAGCAACACATCAGGATGCTATGAGACAAGGCAGCATTCTAGAACAAAAGACATATCCTGATTAGATATTGCTATTAGGTTCTTACATCCAACTTCAAGTGCGACTTAAGTTCCGACATCCGACATGCATAACCAGTACCTAAAAGACTACATAACAGCTCCACATATACAGGTACATCCAGAAAACCAAACAAAAGACATAGGAGGTGCTACATAATAGTCTTGCAGATCCTTATTTCTTCTCCTTCAGTTTCTCCAGGTCCTCCTACAGTTGTGCGATAACAGTAAATTCAATATAGCATTCTTGAAGACCATGTATTCCAGGTTGACTAGATGATCCTTCAGTTTTGTGTTCTCTTGGACATTCGCCTCAAATCGGTCTTGCAGAAGACCCATCTTCGTCCGCATATTGTAACCCACTGCATAGACTTTGCCTCAAATAGGAGTACTTAGCAATGTCGCACAGCAACAGACAAAATGATCAACAATTGTAAAGCATAGAAAATAGCTCGCCATACAGTAAACCCTAAACCCTAATCTCACCTCCAGGAAGATGCGGGGTGTGGCGGGGGACTTTGCCATGGTCTCCTTGGCACCCTTCACCTTGGCTGTCTTGGGGAGAAACCTGCCTGTCGCTTTGTCGTGGGCCTGGCCCTTAGCCATGGCACGACGGCTGCGGCGTCTTCGGTGGCGGATGCAGTGGCGGTGAAAGGGGATGCGGCGTCGGCGGCGGCGGGTGGAGGGGATGCGGCGTCGTCGGAGGCGAACGGGGATGCGGCGGGGTGGATGAGATGAGGAAGAGACGATGCGTCTAACCAGCTGACCCCTAGACACGGGTGCGTCTCGTTTTTATGCAGAAGATAGACTTTATTGGAGAAATAGAAATAGAATAGACTTCTAAATAACAACCATCTATAGCACAATAGTAACACCTATAGGTCCAGAACCCTATAGCCTGGGTCGAACCCGGCTCCAGGCAGGGTTTTTTTGTTATTTCTTTTTTAATGCCATTTTTTTCATTTACTCACAAATACATGTAAAATTTTTTGTTTCCTCAAATATTTCTTTTTGTTAATGCCATTTTCCTTGATTCACTCACAAATAAATTTAAAAATACCCTATGGTGAATAGAAAAAAATCTGAAAGTTGGCAAGGAAGTTTGTCATGCATATGCTCAAAAGGCATTGGTCTTTTAGAGCTGTCCATATCACTTTGTGAGAGAAACTCATTCGTTTGGTAGACGTGCAGTACGACCATCTCGAAATCATGTGAAACTTTTTTGGTGTGCTCGTAAAGGTGTGCAAATATGTTGTGTGCATCTGCACAAATTTTAGACCAAGTTTTCCATTTAATATAATTTTTTATGGATTTACTGACAAATAAATGTAAAAATACCATATGGTGCCTACAAAAATCTGAAAACTGGCAATGACACTCCATTTTGCTTCCTAATGTTATATAAAAAAATTCAACTGAATCCAAGAAAGTTTGTCATGCATATGCTCAAAAGGCATTGGTCTTCTAGAGTTGTCCATATCACTTCGTGAGAGAAACTCATTCGTTTGGTAGACGTGCAGTACGACCATCTCGAAATCATGTGAAACTTTTTTGGTGTGCTCGTGAAGGTGTGCAAATATGTTGTGTGCATCTGCACAAATTTTAGACCAAGTTTTCCAATTAATATAATTTTTTATTGATTTACTGACAAATAAATGTAAAAATACCATATGGTGCCTATAAAAATCTGAAAACTGGCAATGACACTCCATTTTGCTTCCTAATGTTGTAAAAAAAATTCAACTGAATCCAAGAAAGTTTGTAATGCATATGCTCAAAAGGCATTGGTCTTTTAGAGTTGTCCATATCACTTCGTGAGAGAAACTTATTCGTTTGGTAGACGTGCAGTACGACCATCTCAAAATCATGTGAAACTTTTTTGGTGTGCTTGTGGAGGTGTGCAAATATGTTGTGTGCATCTGCAAAAATTTTAAACCAAGTTTTCCATTTAATATATTTTTTATTTACTCACAAATAAATGTAAAAATACCCTAATGTTCTTAGAAAAATCTGAAAACTGGCAAGGACATTTCATTTTGCTTGTTAATGTTGTAAAAAAAAATTGAAATGATTCCAGGGAAGTTTGTGATGTATATCCTAATTTTAATTGTACTACCACTTTATCCCAAAAAACAATAACAAATTTCCCAATTTTATTTGACTGCATTTCAGTGCTTGTGAAAAAAAACGCGGCAAAACTGACGCCATCCTGAAAACAAAACAAGCGCCAAAACAGGCCCAACACCGAAAAAATACGCGCCACCAACATCCCTTTGCCATTTATCTTTTTTCCCGGTCAAACTGCTCCCCTCTCCTCTCTTTCTCCCACCATTTCTCCCAACCCTAGCCGCCAGGGCAAAACCGCCGTTGTCGAAGACCTCCATCGTCGACCACGCGGAGTAGGTACCTCGTCGCCCCTTGATTCGGCCTCCTTCGACGAGCTCCTCCCTCCCCCCACATACAACCGCCAACGCCGGGGAAGCACATCCGGCGCTGACCTACGTCGTCACCGACGACCCTCGCCAGAGAACCCTGCTCTAACGCATCCGTATCCACATTTGGCTCGCCCCATCCTTCATTTGGCTCGGCTCATCCTTGTTTCTCTCTACTCACAGGATTTGGGTGGCGACCTCGATGGTGGCAACAAGGGGGCAAAGAAGGAAGCAAACTTCACAAGAAAAAGAAGGTAAAAGCCACATCTTCTGTTACTTTGTGAAATGTAGAATTTGTGCTTTGCAGTTCCAATCAAAACAAGGGTAAATGTTATTTTGCTATTAGTTCACTTAGGTGTTAGGGTCAGAGGTAAATATAGGAGATAGTATCTCATTCCTACCAAACTGAATTTTTGTGGGTGATCAGTTCAGTTGAGTTCAGTTTGTGGGAGTGTTGTCTGAGGTGCTGTATTGGTGTTAAGGTCCTCTTCTATTTTTTGTCGCCTTTGATCTCTACTCCAATCACAATAAAATTCAAGCGTTGCATGTTTGCTCCATTCTAGTACACGCGCAACCATCTTCTTTCCACATAGAATGATCTGGTCTTTTAGGCTGCGCTCTAGGGATTTTATAATATATCTAATCTAATGAATCTAATTTGATGTTCTAACTATAAACTTGGTCATATCTCTATCCAATTCAGGACCTTTTTTCCAAATAGAATTTGTAGTCCAAGTGTGCCTAACATGATTAGATATAATATGATGAACTAAAATGTCAAGATCTAGTCCGGTGACATGATCTAGCCATTGTTTGCTTCTCACAGAATCTGCAGCTTTGAAAGTAGTTGAACCTACAATAACTGATTATGAGAGAAGCCGGGATATACGCGTGGCTAACAATAACAAGAAGCAGCAAGAACTAGGAGTGCCAACTCTTGCTGCTGACTTTAATAAATCTGTACCTGAATCTTCTACTACAATGAAGGGGGGTAAAAAAAACTCATAGTGAAGATTCGGATTCATCAGAGTATCTATTTGATGATGATGATCAAGGAGATAGTGATGATGATGATGACACTTGTCGAGGGTATCAGTAAGGGGTACCCTCAGCGATGCGCATTATGAGATTGCCCGTACGCAGGTCGAGACCCTCAATTCGACGCTCTAATCTTACGTATGCGCCGCCATCGACGGCCGCAACCTCGAAGACGGAAATAGCGTCGAGCGAATCGATCAGACGTCGAGCGCCGGTTACCGTCGAATACGGAACAGGCTCATGCGAACCGGGGGGCGTCGAGCGCGAGGACGCCATCCGCCGCCTGACGCGCGCACGCGGGCCGGAGCATTAAATGCACCTGACGCTTCCCCACCTAACACACGGGACACGGAAGGCTTGATAGGGAACAGGCTTCTGTCCCATCGTTCTTTTTGCAGCCTTCCCACCGAACGACCCAGGACGTGTCAGGACGCAGGAAACAAGGATGGAATGTCTAATCGGGACCCCCTCGAGACACCCAAGGTCAGCGCTCCAGATATCAGCATATTACACGGCGTCCGACCCTCGACCGAACAGGGTCCCTTCCTAGGGACAAGTTGGGCGTCGACTGACGACACCACAGCTACCCCGCCGGATCCGCCGCCATACCGTACAAGCATGCAACCTCAGAACCAGCGCGAGGCGGCGGGCAGGGCAGAACGCAGGAGCACGCGTAATCATCACCAGGCTATCAAGATGGGACGGCTCGAGGTCGTGCCGTACGGAAGCCTCGAGTAGGTCAGCGCTCCATGCGGCTATCGACCCCTACTCTAACGTCTACGCATGTACCCTGTGTCTCTCCTTGGAGCTATAAAAGGAAAGACTCAGGAATAGAAGTGGAGGACAACACAAGACCACACTCATACGTAGAAGAGCTCCACACTTCATACCACGCATGTATTCGCCCCTGTACAAGCACTTAGGTGCAAGATAATACAAACGCTCTCCCCCCGCTGGACGTAGGGCCTTCTCTTGCCCGAACCAGGATAAACCTTTGTGTCTTCTTGCATCACCATCCGGGAAAGGGAGCACGCATACAAATTTACTCGTTGGTGTGACCCCCCGGGGGAAAAACACCGACAACACTGAATCTGATGAGCTGCCAGAACCAGTGCCATTAAAGGTAATTATTCTATCACCCTAGTAGTGCATGGGGAATACACTGCTGAAAACATTTTTACAGGCGGTGCTAAAAGCATCTTCACAGGCGGCTATCTTCACAGGTGCTAAAACCATCTTCACGAGCCATCCGTCGACCTAGGCACGGGGGCTGGCGTCGACGCCACCACCGCCCAACCAACCAATGCTGTCGATACGCTCTTGATGGTGGAAGAGATGATGGAGATAGAACGACGACCGGGTCGACCATTCGATTGGCGCACACCGTTCCTCGACTGCCTTATCCGCGGCGAGCTGCCAGAAGACAAGACAGAAGCTCGTCGTATCGCTCGACGGGCCAAATCATATGTGATCTATGGCGAAGACAACGAGCTATATCGACGGAGCCCGACGGGGGTCTTACAACGTTGCATCACCGTAGAAGAAGGCCGAAAACTCCTCGATGACCTGCACTCGGGGGCTTGTGGCCACCACGCCGCTTCACGGACCCTTGTAGGGAACGCTTTTCGGCAAGGCTTCTACTGGCCAATGGCTGTGGCGGATGCCATCGAGCTCGTACGCTCGTGTCATGGGTGCCAGTTCTACGCCAAGCAGACGCATCTGCCCGCCCACGCTCTTCAGATGATCCCCATCACCTGGCCGTTTGCGGTATGGGGGCTCGATTTAGTAGGACCTTTACAAAAGGCGAAAGGAGGATACACCCATTTGCTGGTGGCCATTGACAAGTTCTCAAAATGGATCGAGGCTCGACCCATCACCAACATCCGCTCCGAGCAGGCCGTCCTCTTCTTCACCGACATCATCCATCGGTTTGGGATCCCCAATGTCATCATCACCGACAACGGCACCCAGTTCACCGGCAGAAAGTTCTTGGATTTCTGCGATCAGCATCATATCCGTGTGAACTGGTCTGCAGTAGCCCACCCTCGAACTAACGGCCAGGTCGAGCGTGCCAACGGCATGATTTTGCAAGGACTCAAGCCAAGGATCTACAATCGATTGAAGAAATTCGGCAAGAAATGGGTCGAGGAGCTTTCCTCAGTCCTATGGAGCCTTAGGACAACGCCAAGCAGGGCCACCAAATACACCCCGTTCTTCATGGTCTACGACTCTGAGGCTATCCTCCCCACAGACCTCGAGTACGGGTCACCTCGACTCAAGGCTTACAACGAGCAATCGAACAAAGAAACTCAAGAAAACGCGGTCGACCAACTCGAGGAGGCTCGAGACATGGCCCTCCTCAACTCTGCCAGATATCAGCAGAGACTCCGACGCTACCACGACAAGCACGTGCGCAAGAGGGACCTCAACGTAGGCGACCTTGTCCTACGACGCCGGCAAAGCAACCAAGGACGCCACAAGCTGACTCCACCTTGGGAAGGCCCGTATGTAGTGGCCGAGGTCCTTAAGCCAGGAATGTACAAGTTGGCGGACGAAAAGGGGGCAATCTTCACCAACGCATGGAACATCGAACAGCTACGTCGATTCTACCCCTAGAAGTCCTAAACTTACGTTCCTACATTTTGTACGAAGACTTTGTAAACGAACGCGTGAATAAATAAAGTCTTTCTCTCGAGCGACTTCTTTTTGTGCTAAAAATAGTTACGAGTCATAGTCTCGACGTTAAAAGGGGATGCCGACCATGACCCATCATAGTTAGCACCCCCTCGGGGGCTACCAGGGGGACGACCCCCCCCCCCAAGCGTCGAAAAAACCAAGAAGTTTTCTTTTCTTACTTAGTAAACCTTGCACGGCTCGAGTAGCTAAGGCGCCTCGAGCCCCCCAAAGGCCGAGGGATAACGAGCCGGAGTACTCCCACGCCCCCGGGCTACGGAAACTCTACTCACTTCCTTACCCTTGAGGTAATCGAGGTTGTTTTTTGTCGAAAGATCTAGCAAGGGATACAAACGTAGGAACAAAGAGAAATAAAAGGACCTCGAGCGGAAAGACAAATAAGCATTTAACAATTACAAAAAGACACCGTATCGCTTAGCAACAAAATCAACAAAATATCATACAAGGGGCCCCAGGCGCCCTGAGCAGGCTTGCAGGCCTCAGTCCGCGGCACGATCCTCACCGCCCTCGCCTCCGCCCGAGCTAGCCTCAGGAGGGAGCACCTCAGGCTCGAAGAGCTTGGCCAACCTTTCCCCAGGAGCCTCCGCGTCGTCGATCAAGGCATGGAGCCTCTCCTCGTTCTCCGCGTCGGTCTTGGAGATGTCGGTGACGAAGCCATGGGACACCACCTCCATGTCGTAGGAGAAGCCCGAGCAGACAACCGCCATCGCCCGCTTCACCCCGATGTGGAGGGCGTCCCGCACCCGATCTCGCAGCGTCGCGCCTATGTAGCACAACTGGTCGACCAGGGCGTCGCCTCGAGCGTCCTCCCTCGACTCATCCATAGGCTCGACCTCCCAAGAGGTCGAGAGATCACTTATCGCCGTCCGCACTCGACGGTTCAAAGCAACCTCCGCCTCGAGCTGAGCCTTGGCGTTGCGAGCCTCGGCTTGGGCGGCCAGGAGTTCGTCCTTGAGCCCTGTAAGAGCCAATATAAAGAGACCTTAGGAAAAACCAAGCACACCTCGAAAAAGAAATTCGACAAAGGAAACATACCTTTGATGCTCTCCTCTAGGGCCGTGTTCTCACCGACCAATCTGGTGTTGGCACGCTCGATCTCTCTGTTGGAGCGCGCCAGCTCAGTATTGGCGACGCGGAGATCTTCGATCACCTTGCCAGCCTGAGCAACGGCTCCACTCTTCTCCAGCAATTCTCCCTTCAGACGCTCGACGTCGTCAGAGAGACTGCGGGATCGAGCCCGCTCCGCCTCGAGGTCTTCGAGGGCCTTCTTCTTTACGTCCTCGGCGGCACCCCTTGCGACCTCACTGTCCACGTACGCCACTTTCATCTTCTAGAAAGAATCGCGGAGGGAGTCCAGGTCGGTCTTGAGAAGGCCCTTCTCCTTGTCCAGGTCCGCAATGACGCTCTTGTAGGACAGGGCCTCCTCCCGGGCTCTGGACGCGGCCTCCTCGACCGTAAGAGCCCGCTCCCGTAGCTGCATCGCCTCCTCCTCCGTCTTCTTCGAGGCCTCTCGGGCCTCGGCCAAAGCAGCCTCCCTCGCCTTCTTCTCCTCCTCGAGTGCTATGAGATCTTTGTAAGCTTTAAGGAGCTTTTCCTGCGACTCGAGGAGTTGATCCTTGAGGAGGGGGAGCTGCTCCCAACCGCCCCTCGTGGCGTGTATGAAGCTGGACTTGATGCGAGAGGTCTCTTCCATATCCTGCGAATCAAGGGTCGGATGGATTAGAATACAGAAACCAGAAAGCACCATGAAGATTGGAGTTCGAGAAACACTTACAAAATAAGTAGGCCCGAGCCCGTTGTTGATGACGTCCGATAGGAGCCCCACCACATGCTTCATCCAAAGGCGGAGCTCCTCGACATGCTCCCACTTCTCGACCTCCTTATTGTCGTCGAGGAAGATATTGGGCTCGGACGGGTCGGTGGAAGCTCGGATACGAATCCGATCGGGACACCAGT
Source organism: Sorghum bicolor (assembly GCF_000003195.3). Taxonomy (NCBI): domain Eukaryota; kingdom Viridiplantae; phylum Streptophyta; class Magnoliopsida; order Poales; family Poaceae; genus Sorghum; species Sorghum bicolor. The sequence goes on from NC_012874.2 coordinate 26,759,900, forward strand.
TCTCCATCTCCCGATCAGCCCGCGCCTTGACGCCGTGGATAAAGTTCTCGACGGTCTCGAGGGAACCCCCGTGGCGCAAGAACAGGTCGGCGAGGCAAGGAAACCGCCCGTCGTCATCCACCGTCTTCCAGGTACCGTCCTTGCTCCCTGACGACCCAATCTCATCCTCCTCAGAGGGAAAGTGGTCCTCCCATGCTCGACGCTCCCGGAGGAACCCTGGGGCGATCCCGTCCATGCCATAGATCGTCCTCTTGATCTCGGACTCGGGGTCGGTGGGGGTGCGCATCATACAGGCGAGCGCCACCACTCCGTCCGCTCGCCCCGACTCTGCCCGGATCGCGGCAGGCGCCCCCGGGAGGAGCCACGCTGGGGTGGGAGGGCCATACACCGGCAAATTTTCCTCCTGATCGCCGGGCTCTTGCGGCGCCAGTGGCGCCGGTTGGGCCAAACCTTGAGGCGGGGGCTCGAGTGGCTCGTCCTCTTGGCCCCCCTGCTGCTGCTGCTGTTGCTGCCCCTGCTGCTGCTGCTCCTCCTGCTGATGCTGCAGTTGCTCCTCCGGCTGGGGTTGCTGCTGCTGCTGCTGCTCCTGTGGCTGCCGCGCCGCCTCGCGCTCCCGCTGTTCATCCTCCTCCCTCTTCTTTTTCTGCTCCTCGAGGGTGCGGAGGCCGGCGGGCCAGGGAGTTGATCCCCCGACATGAGGGGTCGATGTTTCCTCCTCCATGGGGCGGGCACCCCCAGACGCTCCGTCACCATCAGACGTGTCGCTGATGGTGATGGGTTCCCCCTTGACCCCCAATCTAGGGGGCTCGGGGGCTCCCTCTGACGCTTGCGTCTGGGGCGCCTCATCACGAGTCAGCGGCAACGGAGTAGGCGCGGGACGAGGCGGAGCCCTCTCGACGCCGGCTGGAGGTTGGGAGCTGGAGGAGCCTACGAAACAAAGGGTAAGGGTCAGACGTTACGATAACCAACACAGGAACATCGCAACGCCCAGAAATAAACTACGAACCAGGTTCCTTGGAGGCGGCACCCGTTCTGAGCTTCTTTGCCATGGACGGCTGGGCCTGCTCAAGGGTCCGTTTCAGCCTGAGAAAAGGTTGGCATATGAGGAAAGGTGGAAGAATGGGAAGACAAAAACCGCAACATCAAAAAGGCTTACCCCATAGGGAGAACGGCTTGCCTTCCGCCACCCCGACCATTGGGCCTCGAGCCACCCCGCGTCGGGGCTCCAGGCCCCTCGAGGGCAGGCACTGGCTTAGGCGCGTTGGTCCCCGCCTGGCGGGCACCGGGACTGGCGCTCCTACGGCCGGCATCTCCTTTCTCAGAGGCCGCGGCGCGACCACGAGTTAGTGGCCCCGACGCCTGGGGCCTAGCCAGACTGCTCTCCCTGGGCACCGGGGGAGGGCGCGGTGCATCTTGGCTCGCCTTGGGCGCGGGAGGGGTGTCAGCCCGGGGGCGACGAGATCCGCTCGGACCCTCCTCTGGCGCCTCCGTCCGGGGGGCATCGACGTCACCTCGAGGCGGGCCCTCGAGAATCCGATCGAGGCGCGACGCCATCCCCTCGGAATCGTCGCTGTCCTCGTCATCATCATCATCATCGTTAGGGGATTCCTCCTCAGGCTCCCCCCTCTGCCTGGATTTGGCTCGACGCGCCTCTAATGCTTGGCGGTCGAGGTTTTTCTTCTTCTCCCCCTTCTTTGCAGAGTCCTTCGCAGACTTTAGCTTTTCGGCAGATTGGCGCCGTTTGTCACGATCGACCTCGTCCTCCTTTACCGGAGGCCTCGAGGACCGGACATCAATCCGACCCTGCCAAAACTAAGGTAGACTTAGAAAAAAGAGAGGGGAGAAAGGAAACCCAAAATCGAGGCTGCGCACAAAAAGAAGGCGTACCAGATCGATCGAGCCTGCGTCAAGTCTCATGGGGAAGCCGTTAACATGCTCCGGCTGAAAATCACCGGCAATTGCAGCCCTGACTCGGGCCGCGACTTCGTCGTCCGCCGGAGCCTCGTTGGACATCTGACACGCCTCGAGGTCCCGAGAGGAGACGCCAGGGCCCATCTCGTCCATCCTCAACGGTCGTGACATCAGAGGGAGAACTCTCCGGTGATGGACGTCCGAGAGGACGAGAGCGGCGGTCAAACCCTCCTGGCGAAGCTTCTTCAGGGCGTCGAGGAGGGGGTCGAGCCGAGATTGATGAGCTTGGACGACGCCGTATGTCCAGTCCGCTGGACGCTCCAAGATCAGACGGCCCGAGTAGGAAGGCAGGAGGTTGTCGTCGTTCCGCAGGTAAAACCACTGGGAGTCCCAGCCGGCGTGGTTGGTCGACAACCCTACCGGGATGTACTCCCGCGGCCTGTCCGTCTTCCCCGTCTTCTGCACCAGATTGAGGCATCCCGCCCGCACGGGCTTCCTTACGCCCGTGGTTCCGGTGGGGGCGTGGAAAAGCTCGCCCCTGTAGAGGTGGAGCCACAGCTCCCAGTGCGGCATCATCCCCAGGTAGCCCTCACACACGGCGGCGAAAACCGCCGCTACGGTGATGGCGTTCGGAGAGAAGTGCTGGAGCTCGACCCCATAATGGAAGCAGAGGGCCCGCATGAAGCGGCTCGGGGGCGCGCCCAGACCGTGGCGGTGGAACTTGGCGAACGACACCACGTAGCCCTCAGGCGGCTGAGGCCCCCTGTGACTCGCCGGCGGCGCGAACCACTCCGGCGACGATAGCGAGGTGCGGCGGTGCAGCAGTCCCTCTTTCTCAAGCTCTAACAGCCGGCGCTCCGTCATCGACGACGGGTGCCAGTCGTCGGCGGCGACGAGTCTTATAGGCATCTCGGCTGGAGGGACGGTGGATTCACTACAGCTCGAGGAGGCCTGTGCTCGTGAGACGGCGAGAAAGCAAAGGCAACGAGAGAATAAAAGCGAGAAGGCGGAAGGGAGAGGAACGGCGGTGACGCCACGACGTATTTATAGGCAGCGGTCCGCCAACGGACAGATCCGAGAAATAAGGTAACTCCCTCCCTTAAATGCGCCACCTAATCGTCTCTTTCCCACACAGGCATGGCGTCCCGAATTCCACGCCGACGCAGTGTCGTAACGTCATCCGCCTAAAAAGGCGCGCCCAACAGGCAGAAAGGCGAACCGCCACGGCCACTTCCTTCCCTCGTAAGCCAAGGGACGTACCCGCGAAAGTCTCGAGAGATCGATGGCTGGCCCGCCGAAAGGGTTCGACAGCCGATCTCGAGCGCCAGAGTCAGGGATCCCCAGCGAGCGGTCGAAGATCGAGGCCCGCCTCGAGGACTCGCTGGCGATGTTCAAGGTAGGGTCGAGACAGTCGAGAGGAATCCCCCCGACGGGAGGCATCGAGCCGCCGGTCTCTATCGAATGAGACTGGTATCCCCGACCACGTCGACCCTGCTTTATGAGGACGCCTCCGGGCTACAGCTGACCCCCTCGAAAGGGGCACAGGTTCTCACTTGGACTACCCGCTAGGAACTCAATTTGGGGTGGAAAACGCTCGCTCTATCGAAGAGTACGTCGAAACCCCCGGGCAAAAACGAGCCAGTCAGATCCTTCCACCACTGGTGTCGAAAGCGTTTCTGCGAATTAGACAACATAACCCTCGAAGGAGTCAAAAACTCCTCCGAGGGCTCGGGGGCTACCCCCGCGGGGTCGCTCGCGCGCCCCCACGGAGATTCGACCGCAAAACAAAGCCTCCACTCGAGCGCTAGCGCTCAAATGGAGGCTCGGGGGCTACTGTCGAGGGTATCAGTAAGGGGTACCCTCAGCGATGCGCATTATGAGATTGCCCGTACGCAGGTCGAGACCCTCAATTCGACGCTCTAATCTTACGTATGCGCCGCCATCGACGGCCGCAACCTCGAAGACGGAAATAGCGTCGAGCGAATCGATCAGGCGTCGAGCGCCGGTTACCGTCGAATACGGAACAGGCTCATGCGAACCGGGGGGCGTCGAGCGCGAGGACGCCATCCGCCGCCTGACGCGCGCACGCGGGCCGGAGCATTAAATGCACCTGACGCTTCCCCACCTAACACACGGGACACGGAAGGCGTGATAGGGAACAGGCTTCTGTCCCATCATTCTTTTTGCAGCCTTCCCACCGAACGACCCAGGACGTGTCAGGACGCAGGAAACAAGGATGGAATGTCTAATCGGGACCCCCTCGAGACACCCAAGGTCAGCGCTCCAGATATCAGCATATTACACGGCGTCCGACCCTCGACCGAACAGGGTCCCTTCCTAGGGACAAGTTGGGCGTCGACTGACGACACCACAGCTACCCCGCCGGATCCGCCGCCATACCGTACAAGCATGCAACCTCAGAACCAGCGCGAGGCGGCGGGCAGGGCAGAACGCAGGAGCACGCGTAATCATCACCGGGCTATCAAGATGGGACGGCTCGAGGTCGTGCCGTACGGAAGCCTCGAGTAGGTCAGCGCTCCATGCGGCTATCGACCCCTACTCTAACGTCTACGCATGTACCCTGTGTCTCTCCTTGGAGCTATAAAAGGAGAGACTCAGGAATAGAAGGGGAGGACAACACAAGACCACACTCATACGTAGAAGAGCTCCACACTTCATACCACGCATGTATTCGCCCCTGTACAAGCACTTAGGTGCAAGATAATACAAACGCTCTCCCCCCGCTGGACGTAGGGCCTTCTCTTGCCCGAACCAGGATAAACCTTTGTGTCTTCTTGCATCACCATCCGGGAAAGGGAGCACGCATACAAATTTACTCGTTGGTGTGACCCCCCGGGGGAAAAACACCGACAACACTGAATCTGATGAGCTGCCAGAACCAGTGCCATTAAAGGTAATTATTCTATCACCCTAGTAGTGCATGGGGAATACACTGCTGAAAACATTTTTACAGGCGGTGCTAAAAGCATCTTCACAGGCGGTCAAGCCCACCGCTTGTACCAGGGGTCAATACAAAATGGACCACAGTACAGGCGTGGTAGTGTGAGCCGCCTATGAAAATTGGGTTTTCACAGGCGGCTCACCTGGTCAGCCGCCTATGTAAATGTATTTTTACAAGCGGCTGACAAAGTGAGCCGCCTGTGTAAATGTATTTTTACACAGGCGGCTCACACTACACCGCCTGTGTAAATAATTTTTTATATATATTTCAAATTTTAATTTTTCCCACCAAACATAGTGCTAAACATCATATATAAATATATATATATATATATGTATATACACATCATACATACACCACATATATATTATAGAATTGTAAACATAAAATCAAACATCAACCATAAAATTACATATATATGTTGACGGTGGATATACCATAGAAATCCACATACAAAACACCGTCAACATGCCTCGGTTGCAAGGGGAAACGACATGACATGAACATATTTTATCCATAACTAGTTCCACTTGTACTCTTAGCTTGTTTATGCAGGAACAACAAATTCAAGACATTATTTGACAAAGCCAACATCAGAATCATCAAGAGGAGATCGAGGGGACAACAGGTGACACCCTGGGCCCACAGGGAGGGGGTCGCCCGACCCCTCTTTGGTGGGACCCAGGTGTGCCACCTAGTCCACCGACATAAGGGACCCCTGTGGACACTGCTGGTGGGCCTAGAGGCCCAGAAGTGGGGTCGCCCGACCCCACATCAAAGGCGGTTCCAGGGTCGGTGGCCTCCCACCGACCTTCCCCACATGTCCCACATGTTGATTTGCCTCTGCCGTTGATCAAATGGCGGTTGTGAGGTCGGTTTGATCCAAGGGTGGAGAGAAGATGTCACGCGGATCGATGACGTGGCGATGGAGTAACCCCTACTCCATCTCCCTCTATAAAAGGCAGCCTCCATCCTTCATTTCAAGTGTGCAATTCCAAGGCCAAGTGCATTACAAGTTCCAAGCATACAAGTAGAGTAGTAGTTAGTCTAGAGTGGGAGTTAGAGTCGAGTCGAGCGAAGCTCGGGGTCTCCGGAGTCGTCTTCTGGAGAGTCTGGTATAGCTCTTGTACCTTTCTACTTTTGTAAGACTTTCCTTTTATTAATATATTATTCTTACTTTACTTTACTGAGTTCTTACTTAGTGCAAGTCTTTTAGTCTTGTTGTGCATTTACTTTAGTAATATAGTTGTCTTAGTGAAGTTAGTGACCTGTAACCACTCCTGTGTGCGCATCATCGTCCTATCTTGTATAGGAGCTCTAGCTAGCTGCAACTAGTTAGCGTTGTAGGATTAAGTGTGAGCGTGGTGCTCATACTTAAGATTACCTTTGATTACCGCTGGCTTGAACGGAAAGTAGGAGCGCACTCCCTAGTAGGTGACAGATCGTGGGCGGCATTAGGTTCTCCTCACGTACAGGCTAGTTCTTAAAAGGTAAGGCGTCCATAAGCCCAATAGTCGCTTTCGGTAAGGGGTTAGGTGAAAAACCTTCTAAGCGTCTTACCAGCTCGGCTATCCCTCGCACACAGTTAGTAAGGCTCTATCGTAGTTAAGACAATTATCTATTAAAGTAAGTCACAGAAGTCAAGTTAGATACATAGGAGTCCTTTACTCACTCGTTGTCCTCCCACCTAGCTAACTCTACCATTTACCTTTAGCATAGGACCTTGGATTCACCACTACCCTTCCTATTCGTTATTTACCACCCTTATTCACTAGTTGATACTAGATAACTCAAGGAATCTCATTCCCCTTTTTGTTAAACACACTTAGCCGCTTTCCCTTGGGAAAATATAAATTACGATACCTTGGAATACTCCTTGGTGAAGTGCTACAGCGGTACATTCTGTGCGCTTGCGGAATTATCCAATAGTAAATAGAGTTACCCTACCAGGGCACTTCTGGCGCCGTCGCCGATATCCGGTGGTTGCGTTAAGAAGTGTCAACAAGCATTTCTGGCGCCGTTGCCGGGGAGAGCGTCTGTCTAAGAGTTTTAACAAAAAGAGAATCCAGAGTTTGCTAGTTATCAAGTAGTGATAGGGATAACCCATCACTTGTCTTGTCTTCCTTTATTGTGAAGCCTGACAGTGTATGAGCGGTTTCCAATTGCCGTCAAACTTCGTTGAAGATCCTGAGCAACTGTTGAGGAGAACTAGACGTCGTCAAGTTCCACCTCAAAGGTTCATCTCGAACCTGAATCCGTTAGAGGAAGGAGTATCTGCACCGGTTATCAAAGAAGCTATGGCCCAGAAGACCATCTCTGAGTACTCTGCGCTGTCGGCTGACAATGTCGCCACGGGTCCGCAGCTTAACTTGGGGGATGCGACTTTTGAGTTGAAGCCTGCGCTTATCAATATGGTGCAAGCTAATCCCTTCTGTGGAAAGCCACATGAGGATGCCAATGCCCATCTCCAACACTTCTTGGAGGTGTGCGGCACCTTCACCATCAAGAATGTCGCCGCAGACGCCATCCGTCTTCGCCTCTTCCCATTCTCGTTATTGGGGAAGGCGAAGCAATGGTTCTACGCCAACAAGGGTGAAGTGACCACGTGGGAGAGGTGCGCCAATGCATTTCTCAAGAAGTTCTTTCCGATGGGCAAGACCAGCGCCCTTCGTGGAAAGATTTCCAGCTTCCAACAGCAAGCAGATGAGACGATTCCCGAAGCATGGGAACGTCTGCAGGAGTACATTCGCGCCTGTCCTCATCATGGGATAGAGGAGTGGCTCCTAATCCAAGGTTTCTACCATGGCCTGACCGGTTTGGCCCGTAGTCACCTTGATGCTGCCGCTGGAGGAGAATTCTTGCAACACAATGTCAAGGATGCCAAGGACCTCATTGAAAAGATGGTTATAAACCAAGGATGGAATGAGGAACGCCTCCAACCCAAGAGAAGAGGTGTCCATGCCTTGAATGAGGTGGACATGCTCTCTGCTAAGATGGACCTCTTAATGAAGAAGATGGAAGAAAGTTCCAAGCAAGAGACCATTCAACCTTACGCCACTGCACGGGCCATTGAATCTGATTCATGGTGCGAAGTGTGCGGAGGAGATGATCATTCGGGAAACAATTGTCCCGAAACAAAGGAGGAAGTGAGCTTCATCAACAACAACAACAATGGGTACCGGCCCCAACAACAGCAATGGAACTCGCGCCCCTTCTACCAAGGTAATCAAGGTAATGGTTACAATCAAAATTTCAATAATTCTTTTGGTAACCAACCTTCTCTTAGAGATCTTGTCTTAGGCCAATCTAAAATCAATGATAGCATTAACAAGAAAATGATGGCTAATGATAAGATCCTTGAAAACTTAAGTGAAAAGTTGGATAGCTTTAACTCTGCTATGAAAAATCAGTTGAGCTTTAACAAAATGCTAGAAACACAATTAGCTCAATTAGCAGCAGCTGTCCCATCCTTCGAGCAAGGTAAGATCCCAGGGAAACCTGAGGACCCAATTGAAGGAGTTAAACTAGTTACTACGAGGTTCGGTAAGCCTCCGGTACAATCCAACTGGAGCTATCTTCTGGATTCGCCCTTCATCACCAAGAAGGACGACCCAGGCCTGCCGACCATCACCTGTGAGATCGGACCGCAAATCTTCCACAACGCCTTCTGCGACCTTGGATCGGGTGTCAACATCATGGCCAAGGTAACTTATGATAATTTGCTAGGGGGCCTTTGCACCCCACATTTGTTCGTTTGCAGATGGCAGATCAGACGATCAGGTTCCCTGAGGGGTTGGCAAGGGACATACTGGTAAAAGTTCAAGACGACTACGTCCCTGCCGACTTCATCATTCTAGATACGGGATCCAATAATGATGTCTCGATCATCTTGGGAAGGCCATTCCTCAACACGGTCAATGCAGTCATCTATGTGGGGTCCGGCCAGATTCACCTCCAATTCCCAGGATGGAAGGTAAAATGTCCATTCAATGGTTATAAAGCTAACATGCAGGTGAAGGACAAAGAACCTCCGACTAAGCCTCGCCACATCCGACGCCGAAGGGACAAGAGAGGTAAGTCGGCCAAAAGGGCCGAAAAGAAAGAAGAGGAACCCGCTGAACCAAAAATCAATACCAAGCAAGTATGGCGGGAGAAAGAGGTGCAATCAAGGTCCACGTCTCCGGGACCATCTGATGCACCCGAAGGATGAACAAGATGGAGAGGTCCTGCTCTACGGACCTAAAACATGGAGCCCTTGCTGATAAGGTAAATCAGTAGTTATCCCATATTTATTTTCTGCATTTCAATTTCTACTATTCACTTTTCAATTGCATTCTTACTTTGAATTTTGCATATCTTATTTCGACAAAATGTTTAGCCATAATAAATAAAATCTTGAGAATAACTTGTCATAAAAATTTGAGCTGCTGGAGCTCCCAAAGGGGGGTCGCCCGACCCCACCTTGGGGCCCACTTCACCACATTTCAACCTTGCTAGTCATAGAGGTTCCAACCCAGCACTTGGATGCTCTGGGAGCTCCAATGTGGGGGTCGGCCGACCCCCATATTGGCCCCACTTGCCTCCTGCTGGCCACCATTTGAATCACAATGGAGTCCTATGCTTGTAACACTAGCTAAAGTTTGAAAAAGAGTGGTCCCTTGATCCTTTACTTTAGTCATAAGATGCTCCCTTCATCTTTGATTCTTTTGGGACCACTCCACTAGCTTAAATTCTGCAAAGTGGTCACCTAGGCATGCTTGAGTGCTCCCATGGTCCATAGGAATCACTTTAGACATGTCTCCACTTTTGCCATTCATCTTTTACCTTTCACAAAGCACTAAAACAGGGAATCTCAGAAACAATTTGAAAACTTTTGGTCCACACCTAGCCTTTACTTTTCTGGACAATCAATGACACAATGTTTAAAGTGGAGGAGGGGCTAGGATGGGGGTCGGCCGACCCCCATTTTGGACCATCTCTGCAAAATCTTGAAAGCATGCAGAATGGTTCCCTGTATAAAGCTAAATTCAAATTCAAAGTGCTTCTAGGGGGGGTCGGCCGACCCCTATATTGTGGGTCCACTACTTGCCCTTCTCCCCCTATAAATACCACAGCATTGTGAGCTCAACTCCACACCCAAAACCACCAGAACCATTTCGAGCTCACAATCCTTTCTCTTCTCTCTTTGTTACAAGCCATTTCTCAAGTTTAGTTTAGAAATAGTCATCAAAACAAAAACCCAAAAAGATTCCCCTTGCATAGTAGTAGTAGTAGGAGCTTGGTTTGCCTCACTTGTGTAGGAGGATGAAGAAGCATATCTTCGGCAAGTTCAAGAAAGCAAAGGGTGAGAGCTCTTCTCAAGGCTCTCACCATGCTCATGGAAGGGAGGAAGAAGAAGGTTACCATGGGATGGTACCCTACGAGCCTCCATCAAGGATGAGAGAGCCCGAGAGCGGCCTCATGTTAAGCCAAGAAGAGTTGCAAAGGTACTACATCATCCGAGAGGGTCTCTTCCTACACACTAGCATCATCGATCCGGACCTTTGGCCCGCACAGGTGTGGATGTTGAATTCGATAAGGTGTTTAGAGCAATTGGTTGGAGTAGTTTTTGGCAAGTGCCTGAATTTGGAAAAGAATTGCTTGCTAAGGAATTTCTATGCACCCTAAAACTCACAAATAATGGAATATCTTTTCGCATGTGTGAGCAAGAACATCAATTAAATTGGAGTTTGCTAAACACTGCTTTAGGGTGTGAACATGAATGTGAACTTGATCTAGATCATGCCACTAGAATGTTCGATAAATTTAGATTCTGGAAAGCAATTTCTGGCTCTAATGATTGTTCAAATCCTACTCCCATTGAAATCCATAATCCAACCTTGCGCTTTCTTCACTTCTGGATCATGTGCACTCTATATCCTGGCATGGGAACTGATACTTTAATTGATGATGAACTTAAAATTCTCTATGCCATGGTTAGTAAAATCAAGGTCTCCCCTGTGAAACTGCTAGTGAACTATTGGCTTAACTCTATTGAGTATGGGAAGCCCATCTATTTCACATCCTTTATTACGCGAATAGCCGATACTTTTGGATTACTTGAATCACATTATTTTGAAGACATTGGCTATGTTAGAGGAGTGGTAGATGAGAACTTCTTTATCAATGCTAACATGCTCATAAGAGATCCAAATGGTGAACTTAAAATGATTTAACCGGGCTATACAACCGAAATTCCTCTCCCATGTGCGAGGCGCCGGTTGTATGGGGTCCGCACACTTACCATTAGACTAGACCGAGTGGCAAGTCCAGATGTTGCAGGGACACGCAGGGTGACAAGAAGGATGATGCAAGCCGCCCAGATGGAGCAAGGAGGATCCTCGCACCATGACGTTGAAGAGGGCGATGAAGCGATGTCAGTGGATGCTTCAGACTCCATGGGTCTACCTCCACAACGCACTCCACGCCCAAGGGACAGGGCTAGGCGTCACCAGCCCACAGGTATGGACAGTCTCATTAATGACATGGGCGAATTGCAGATTGGGCAAGAAGCAACATTGCAACTGGCGTTACAAAACGGCCAACATATCCGACGTGTGCGAGAGGAAGACGCACAACGCTGGGCTGGATGGTACCAAAATTTCCCGCCACCACAGTGAGCGAAGATCTAGCTTGGGGGAGATCCTCTCCCCCACTAAGGTAAATATTCTATCCTATTTATTTTCATGCATTTTATCATTCTTACTTAAAAAAAATAATAAATAAATATTTATTAGCATTTCCCTTTAGCATATATGCTTCATGTATGTTTATATCCCTCATGGAAATTATGACTAGTTGCTTGTTAAATGTTTCTCTAGTGCCTAGTATACAACTTAGTATTTCTCTAAGTATGGATCACTTAGCTCACTTAAACTGCCATGAACCTAAAAACTTTGTGGGTTGCAAGTGCTAGAACTAAGTCTAAGTTGTTGTGGGACATGAGATAGTAAGACAAGAGCTACTATAATATTTTTCTAAGCATGCATGATTATCAGAGATTTATTCTTAAAATGATTAAAACCTTAATTGTTCCTCAATGGTGATGAATTCCTACCACAGCCATATCTACTTCACATAATTGCAACCTTTCCACATAAGCTATTCGCTTTGTGTTGAGTGTCGTCAAGTCTTGTTGACCCTTGTTAAGAGACTTTTCATGCTCCTAAGATCAAGATCACGTACACACCACATATATATATATGCTGCTTCTACACTGGAAGTACGCAACCACATGTATTTCGCATCCACTAAATAGGTTGCTCCATACTCTAAATGGTAGAACATCTCTCTAAGCATTATTTGGTAAATGAGACATCAAAAGGGCTAGGCAAAATGAAATAAAAAGATGGACATGTGCAAGTCCACAGAAAAAGAAAATTGAGCACATGAAAGCTCATATATAAAAAAAAAAGAAGAAAAAAATGCTAGCCATGTCTCAATACATAGAGAGTCTATCAAATAAAGGAGCAACCTAGTCCACCATATATCACACTTGCACATCTTGATCTGGGAGTATGACACTTCTCTTCAAGGATCCGAGCTTTGACTTCGCAATACACGCAAAGTAAGTATGCTATCTCCTTTCATCCCTACCTTGAACTCCACATAAGCCTTTTAGAAATAGGATGAAATAGAGAAGGCAACTCTTACCATATGCCTTGGTGAGGAATCATACACCATTTGAGTGACATGAGAGAACCATAAGAGGAACATTTAAGCTTTCTTTTGAAAATATCACAAAACCTCTGATATGAAACTTGCTAAGAATGAGAAAGTTAGTGCTCAAGTCAAACTGTTCTGTCTCTCAACCACCTAAGACAAAGGAAAAGCCATAAGCCCCATAAGGGACTAAGGTAATAGGGGTAAGTTTACAGAGCTAAATTTTTCATGCAAAGAGAAGAACTTTGTTGTACATATGGTACTCTTGAAATGTGAACATAGTAACAATACCTGATCCACCGAGGCTAAGTTTGATTGTTTGCTCGGGACGAGCAAAGGTTAAGCTTGGGGGATCTTGTTGACGGTGGATATACCATAGAAATCCACATACAAAACACCGTCAACATGCCTCGGTTGCAAGGGGAAACGACATGACATGAACATATTTTATCCATAACTAGTTCCACTTGTACTCTTAGCTTGTTTATGCAGGAACAACAAATTCAAGACATTATTTGACAAAGCCAACATCAGAATCATCAAGAGGAGATCGAGGGGACAACAGGTGACACCCTGGGCCCACAGGGAGGGGGTCGCCCGACCCCTCTTTGGTGGGACCCAGGTGTGCCACCTAGTCCACCGACATAAGGGACCCCTGTGGACACTGCTGGTGGGCCCAGAGGCCCAGAAGTGGGGTCGCCCGACCCCACATCAAAGGCGGTTCCAGGGTCGGTGGCCTCCCACCGACCTTCCCCACATGTCCCACATGTTGATTTGCCCCTGCCGTTGATCAAATGGTGGTTGTGAGGTCGGTTTGATCCAAGGGTGGAGAGAAGATGTCACGCGGATCGATGACGTGGCGATGGAGTAACCCCTACTCCATCTCCCTCTATAAAAGGCAGCCTCCATCCTTCATTTCAAGTGTGCAATTCCAAGGCCAAGTGCATTACAAGTTCCAAGCATACAAGTAGAGTAGTAGTTAGTCTAGAGTGGGAGTTAGAGTCGAGTCGAGCGAAGCTCGGGGTCTCCGGAGTCGTCTTCTGGAGAGTCTGGTATAGCTCTTGTACCTTTCTACTTTTGTAAGACTTTCCTTTTATTAATATATTATTCTTACTTTACTTTACTGAGTTCTTACTTAGTGCAAGTCTTTTAGTCTTGTTGTGCATTTACTTTAGTAATATAGTTGTCTTAGTGAAGTTAGTGACCTGTAACCACTCCTGTGTGTGCATCATCGTCCTATCTTGTATAGGAGCTCTAGCTAGCTGCAACTAGTTAGCGTTGTAGGATTAAGTGTGAGCGTGGTGCTCATACTTAAGATTACCTTTGATTACCGCTGGCTTGAACGGAAAGTAGGAGCGCACTCCCTAGTAGGTGACAGATCGTGGGCGGCATTAGGTTCTCCTCACATACAGGCTAGTTCTTAAAAGGTAAGGCGTCCATAAGCCCAATAGTCGCTTTCGGTAAGGGGTTAGGTGAAAAACCTTCTAAGCGTCTTACCAGCTCGGCTATCCCTCGCACACAGTTAGTAAGGCTCTATCGTAGTTAAGACAATTATCTATTAAAGTAAGTCACAGAAGTCAAGTTAGATACATAGGAGTCCTTTACTCACTCGTTGTCCTCCCACCTAGCTAACTCTACCATTTACCTTTAGCATAGGACCTTGGATTCACCACTACCCTTCCTATTCGTTATTTACCACCCTTATTCACTAGTTGATACTAGATAACTCAAGGAATCTCATTCCCCTTTTTGTTAAACACACTTAGCCGCTTTCCCTTGGGAAAATATAAATTACGATACCTTGGAATACTCCTTGGTGAAGTGCTACAGCGGTACATTCTGTGCGCTTGCGGAATTATCCAATAGTAAATAGAGTTACCCTACCAGGGCACTTCTGGCGCCGTCGCCGATATCCGGTGGTTGAGTTAAGAAGTGTCAACAATATACACGTCAATGCATGTTATCCACACAACCATACAGTGTTTACATGTCATTTCGCTTCAGATTTAGACCTGCTATGTCTGTCAGCACTCTAATTTTATCACTTGCTAAATCGCCCTCATGATCAAAATATGCACCGTCACTTGGAATTATTTCTCTCATAATAAAACCACACAAGTCTGCTACTATATCTTCCAAAGACTTTGGTGTAAAGGGCACGTCCTTTCCTTGCTTTTTCGGCTGGAAACAAAGTGTAAAAGCATGATTGAGACATGTTCAATATATAATTTTGCAACCTTAATGAGAAAACTTCATATATAGATATTATTTACCATATTTTCGTCCCTGACATAACGTCCCCGCTGCCTTATAAACTCACAGACATAGTATCCACAATAGACCGATCCAAGTGGTTGTTTATGGCACTATATAATGAGCAAAGGATTATTCTAAACTTGCCATGCTTTATGTATTATTTATATGATGAAATGTGTTTGGAAAACTTACCAGATGGTGGTGTTGTATCATCAATAGCACCCTAGGATCTGAGCGTGCGGCGTCGACCGGTCCCTTTTGTTTCTTATAAAACCGCCATGCCCTATAGATATCGAATATAAATCACTAAAGTTATTTTGAAACTCTAATTTATATAAGTACACATGTGGTTTCATGTTGGCTCACCTTTCTAATTGAACCAAGAATGATTGATACTTCTCGGGAGGAACATGTAAAGAGTCTAGGACAAGAACCGTACCTTCGAAGGGATAAATATAAAAAACAATTCAATGGTCACTGCATGAATAAATGAGTGAGCAACACATGTATATTGTTTACACAATAATTTGAAGTACGTATATGAAGTCAAGCTTACCTAAAGTTGTAAGGTGCCAATATAAAATCCCTATACTTATACCTCAGCATTGATCTACCAAGATAGAGGGCATAATTATCCTCGTATTTTCTTTTCAACTCTTTTATAGCTTCTGCAACTTCTTCTGGTGTTTTGTCCTCCTCTATCTTTGCTCTATCTTCCTTTGATAATACAAATTTGTGCATATTTTCTTGTAACTTGATAGGCCTCAGATAACCGACCATCGATCCGGCAGATAATAATGACCTCTGCTCGTGATCTTGCAAACTACAGACAACATGTACATATTAGAGTTTCACACTACATATTAATAATAATTGTGTGTGCATGAGTGATACTTACAGGCACCAGATTGTTATGAGTTGGACGTCAAGCCGCCTATAGTTCAACAACAAATGCATGTCCTCAAAGGTAACAAATGCCTTGCTTTTTTCTGTACCAGTAGCAAACACGTCTGTTGGTATATCAACACTGATTGCGTGGAGGCCAGCATGCACTGCTCTCATGTACCAGTCATGAAAAATTTTTATCGTCCATTGAATCTTACCGAGCAGCGTCCATTGGAGCATAGGCCTTCTAGGCACATAATCACTGGGGACATTGACATAATCATCAATGGTTGGCTTTCTGATATCCTTTAGGGTCAATGGTTGACTTCATGGTTGTTCGACATGTACATCGCCACTTGGGGCTTCCTTTGATGGGAGCATGGCTTCTGTTGACTGGGCGGCGGCTTCCTTTTTCTATGATGGTTCAAGCTCAATGAGCCGTGTCGTCCACTGCTTTCCCCTTTTTTGGCTCATAGGGAGAAATCAATTTTGGAATTGGAAATTTCATCACCTTCTTAGAGGCGGTGCTGCTGGGGGAGTTTGCTCATCTTTCTTCTGCTTTGGAGGTGGTGGGGGAGTTTGCTCGTCCTCCTTCTCCTGTGGAGGTGGTGGGGGAGTTTGCTTATTCTCCTTGGATGGCAGAGTCTGCTGCTCAGGCATGTTCTCCTTAGCGGGCCCCTCGGGCTCATTCTGCAAGAATGCCATCTCATGTATTGGGGAGGATGGTGGTGGCTCATAAATGTACGGGGACGCTAGAGCATGCATTGGTGATGGTGGCTGTTGATATGTTTCGGCCTCTTGGGAAGGTTGAAGCACTATGCTTGGAGAGGGTGGCGCTGGTGGATCAAACCTTACGTACCATCTTGGCCATTGTATGAAGTTGTTGATTGCTTGTCCAAGCTTCTCTATACCCTTAGAAGTCGGGATGTCTATGAAGTCGTCTTCATATCCGGCCTCGACCGTCAACACTCATCTTGCATGTCAACAGTATGGAATGTACGTCCAGGGATAGCATTGCCTGTGGCCACTATTGGGCATTCTTAACATCACTACCAAAAGTAGACTTAGTTTTCTAATTCTGATAACGGCGCCAAAAATGCCAAACCTATCCCTCATGCCGCTTAAGCCAAGTTGTCATCCCCAGCATGACATGAGAGACGCGATATTGAAATATGCAATTGCTCTTCTAAATGAATAATAAATGAGATCTGCAAGCGCAGAGATTAATACCAATGTAGCATTTTAACCCGGAAGTATTCCAGGTATCGTTATTTATATTTTTACCACTGGGAAGGGATTGCTAAACATCAATGTTGATTATGGAATGGAATATAGAATTGAGTATCTATCATTGCATGTATAATTGAGAGCAATTTATCTATCTCTTTCATACAAGGATAAATGTCACATAAAAGATAGATAAAGTATGAATGGTGACAAAGATAATTAATCTGATCAGCATAACTAGCCACATATAATAATGATAAGCACCTCTACAGATATTCTAGCAAGTCATTAGGATGGAATTAGGACGAACTACAAGAATATTTCCTAAGTTATTCTTAACTATAAAGTCTAGCATATCATAGTTAGTGCAATTATACTTGGCAATCATTGCGAGACAGGACTATGCCCATGCATAGTGATATTATCAAGGAAGATGAGAAACATAGCAATCACTCCCCTGTAATAATATTGCTCTGCCAGCCCTACACACGATAGGGGGACTATATAAGAATCAATGGAGCTGTCACTACCACGAACTACCCCGCGATCTGGCATATAGGGTACAATCACAGATAAATACGGTATAGGCACCACGCCTACACAATACTTATCATTTACCCACAGTACACATGGATAAATGCTATACGATCCTAAACATGTATATAATTCCAATCTAACTAAGCCAAGCATATAACTATGATAAACTAAGAACAATATAATTGCGAATATTAACAAGTAAAGCAAAGTCATAATCAATATATTGAAGTAGAATAAAGTCATATTCATAATATCGAAGAACAAAGATGAACAAATGAAGAACAATAGAGGAATTACCAAGAATCCTCTTGACAGATCCGGAAACCAATCGAAGATTGACTCCTTCTAGTTCTAATCCTATGTAGCTATGCTAAACTAGAGATCTATTGATGTGGTGGCTCTAGGGCTTGATTAGAGGCTTCTTCTCCCGAGATGGATAAATGAATTAAGGTTTCAGGGCTCTCTCCTCCAGGGGCCAGGGGGTCTGCTTATATAGTCATCCCAAATGAATGTGGGCCGTCGGATCAAACCGACATTAATCGCACGGTTTTCCTTGATCCTTTAGGTTGGTGGAGCATGATCCATGAAGTAGAATGTGATTGGTCCTCAGACCAGGGCGGGCGCCCAAGGGGGAGGGCGGGCACCCTGCCCCTGGGCCCGTTCGGTCTCCCGTTCGTTCCCGTGGCTTCTGGACTCTTCTAGATGTTAGACAATTGCGCGGCACATTAATATCTCTATGTAAACCCGACGTGTGGGCCTTTCCACCATATTTCCTGATAACCCCCTGCAGAAATAGACAAACACCAAAACTCGTGGAATTCTGTGAGATAAAACCCTAAGTCTGGTTGTCGGTTGCATTTGGAACCTTTTCTCTATTTATTTGTTTATTATATTTGATACTTAAGGACCATCAACAAACTCCCCCAAGCTTACCTCTTGCTCGTCCCTGAGCAAGGATAATCTCAGCGATGGATCAGAAGTTGCTGTAATGCCTTTAAAAATTGACGGTACACATGCTTTTAATAAGATCTCATCTCTGAGTTAGAGTAAACTGTCAAGACTTAGAACTTATTCATTTTACCTTTCACCATGGGACTTGTAACCGTCACTTCTGTCTTGAGTAGTTAAAAGATAGAACAGTCTAGTCAAGTGCCACGTCTCTTATTCTTGATTAGCTATAGCTCTGAAGTTTTTGCAGATTTTCAAATAAAACTCAGAGATTCCTTGTATGACTCTCTTAGATCTCTCTTTTGTGGTATTTCTAGATCCTTACCAAGGCAGTGATGGTATATGCCTTCTCTCAAAATATATGGTATTTGTGGTATAAGGCATAGTGACATTGCCTTCTCTCTCATCCTACTTTAATAAGGCTTTTGATATCTGGAGCTCATAGGTGGGAGATAAAGTATACATACTTACAAGACATTTATTGCATAGTCAAACCATGGATCCAAAGAAACAAGTCAATAAGTCAAATCAAGATGTGCATGTGTGGCGAATGAATGGTGTATGGTGATGATGGTGATAACAATGGTGAAAGTCTAATTCTACTTGTTGCTCCTTTGAGGGGATACATACCTTTCTTGCTCTTTGAAACTTTTTGAGGAGAATGAGATGCTCTATATTTTTCTTTTTCTTTCCTCTCAAGTGGGTATCTTGTACTCCTAATTCTACTGTCGGACACTTGTCCATTTTTACCTCTCGTCTCACTTTTTCTTTTCTTTCGAGGTTCCGGGCACTTGCCCCTTTTTATTTCCTCGTATCCTTTCTTTTTTTTCTCTTTTTTTAGAGCACTCATAATATAGCAAGTGGTAGTAACCAAGATAACTCGAGCATTTATTTCACAAGGAAAAATAGAAATAGGAGAATGTTTTTGGCTATTCTCTCCCGGATTAGGAGTAGAATACTTTTGGGTGGTTCTAGAGATGAAAATGAGTGGATATATGTCGATGCGTACTTCCGAAGTAGAAGCAGCATGTGTGAGTGAACGTGCAAGTGAATCTTGATTTAACCACATGACAGGCTCCTAAGGGTCTACACAGCTTGACCACACTCAATGCTCATAAGCAGTAAAAAGTAAATGTGTGGCTCAAAGTCTAGCAAGCATGTATATATGGCTATGGTAGGAATTTAAACTCTCATTATACAGGAACTCATCATGTGATATTTAAAGATTTCCAAAGATAAAATTATCTAGAATTCTAGCATCTCTAGAAATAGATAAATAGCAGCTCAACCTTCTCATATCATATCCGTTAACAACTTAGACTTTAGATCAAGTTCACTTCCCACAAGTTCAGGTTTAGAGCAAGCTTTAAATTATAACAGTTATGTCTAAACTATAGAGAGAACTTCAATTTGAAAATTAGGCAGAGCAACTATTCATCATATCCTTGCTAGAGTTTTATTAAGATTCAGTTTAGCGTAGCCACTTTATTTATTTATTAAGCACACTAAGCAAAAGATATATATATATAAGCACAAAATCATTATTTGGTTTTTCATGGTTATGTATATTTTTTTATTTTATTTAGTATAGTATAAGTATAAATGTAGATAGAAATAGGGGTGCTCTCCCCCAAGCTGAATTTTGACGTAATTTCTTCTGCAGGTGGTAGGGGTGTATTTGAATGCCGGCAGTACCCTGACAGCGATTAAAATGTTCTCCGTCTGCTAGTTCTTCTTGATTTTTGAATTATGTGGAGCTCAAATAGACAACAAAGCTTTGTGGAACTGATTAGGTGTTAGCATAAATATCTAGCTTTTATCATGTTGAGCCTCCTCAATAAATGTTACTCTCTATTTTTTTAATTTTCATTTTATAGAGCAGAAAAAATTATTTATTTTATTTTTATGCCACCACAGTGAATGTACTTATGGGTTTTATGCCACTCGTATACTCACATGGGGCTTACTATTTTTTAACATTTTTTATTTTTCTTTTCAAGATGATATGAACCTGATTAACTAAGCAAACTTTTTTAAATAATTGAAAGGAAAAGGAAAACTACCAAGTTTACCTCTTGGCAAGACGTTCGGTGTTTTTAAGTCCTCCGGACGGGACTCTCCGTTTTCTCAGTTGTCCCGGGATTCGCTGGATGGCGTAGTCGGTGGTTCCGGCGGCGCCTCCTCTTCGTGTATAACTATATTCTCTCTCCACACCTGACTCGGTGCTACTTTCTCCTTAGGACGATTCTGTTCAAGCTGTATGTCTTTAGACCTTACCATTTCTCCTTCGTAGTCTGCCCATCCGTCCTTGATGATTTGCCTCCTCTGGTTGCGGTTGCGTCGTCTTCTTTTTGTCCTAACCTGCTTAGAGTCTTCAACTATATAGTTAGGGTCAGTAAAATAGCGGCGTACCTTCTCTGAGGGGAAGTGCATGTGGACTTCTCCGGTTCTAATGTAGATGATCACTTTAACGGTGCTCAGGAAAGGTCTCCCAAGGATGATGGGTGGATCGTACTCGTCTTCTCCCATGTCAATAACCTGAAAGTCTATATGGACAAAATGATCGTCTATTTTGACAGGGACGTCAGTTACTATACCTTCAACCTTTCAAAATGTCTGATCTGCCATCTGGAGCTGAATGTATGTCGGTTTTAGGGGACGTACCTTCGTCATTTTGAAGTGTGATAGCTCCGTGGGATGATGAATTGATTACCTTGAATGGTCCTTCCCATTTACTCTGAAGTTTTCCATGCCCGAAAAGCTTCACCCTGGAATTAAAAAGTAATACCTTATCTCCAGGTGCGAACTCCTTCTTCTTGATCCTCTTGTCATGCCACCTTTTGACTCTTTCTTTGTAGATCTTCGAATTGTGATGTGCTTTCTCTCGCCATTCTTCCAATTCTGATAGTTGCATTCTTCTTTGATCTCCAGCGACATCTAGGTCCATATTCCATCTCCTTATGGCCCAGTGTGCTTTGAATTCTAGTTCAACAGGTAGGTGGCAAGTCTTCCCGTACACCAATTGGTATGGGGACATTCGAATTGGGGTCTTGTACGCTGTCCGGTATGCCCTGAGTGCATCGGGTAACTTGTCTTTCCATGCCGTTCCCATCTCATTGACTGTTTTCTGAAGAATATTCTTGATTTGCTTGTTGGTAGTCTCTGCTTGGCCACTTGTCTTAGGATGATAGGGGGTAGCAACGTTGTGATGGATTCCATGTCTTGATAGATATTGCTTGAAACGTTTGTCGATGAAGTGTGCTCCTCCATCACTTATCACTACTCTGGGAACTCCACATCTTGGAAATATAACTTCCTCAAACATCCTCTTTGAACTGATGTTGTCGGCGTCTTTGCAAGGTAGTGCCTCTACCCACTTGGAGACGTAATCAACTGCCACCAAGATGAACTCACACTTCTTTGATGGAGGAAATGCACCCATGTAGTCTATTCCCCAGACATCAAAGAGCTCAATCTGAAGGTTGTTGGTGAGTGGCATGGCATCTCTTGTGTTTATGTTTCCGTGCCTTTGACATGGCCCACATCTTTTGATATATTGCTTTGTGTCTTCATACATTGTAGGCCAGTAGAATCCACACTGCCAGATCTTTGAATGTGTATGAAATGCTCCATAATGACCTCCATATGGTGATGAATGACATCTGTCGATGATCTTCCATCCTTCCTCAGTGGTCACACATCTCCTGAGTAAGCGATCAGAGCATACTCGGAAGAGGTATGGCTCATCCCATATATGTGAACGACTTTCTTGAATAAGCTTCTTCTTGTTTGCTCCTGGTGGTACATACCCTGAAACCATAAAATTAACAATATCTGCATACCAAGGGTCAGACCTATTAATCCCGTAGAGCATGTCGTCCCGGAGTGAATCATTAATGGGGGTTTCTTGTGGACTCTTAAAATACATTCTAGACAAGTGATCAGCAACAGAATTTTCTATTCCCTTTTTATCTTTTATTTCTAAGTCAAATTCTTGAAGTAATAAGATCCATCTAATCAGGCGAGGTTTAGCATCTTTTTAGTGAGCAGATATTTTAGTGCAACATGATGAGTGTAAACAATTATTTTAGCTCCAACTAAATAAGATCTAAATTTATCAATGGCAAAGACAACAACCAGAAGCTCTTTTTCAGTGGTTGCATAATTAAGTTGAGCTCCTGTCAAAGTTTTACTGGCATAAGCAATTGCATGATGCTTCTTATTTTTAGTTTGTCCTAAAACTGCCCCCACAGCATAATCACTAGCATCACACATAATTTCAAAAGGCAACGACCAATCAGGGGGTTGAATGATTGGTGCAGAGATGAGTGCATTCTTTAATAAATTGAAAGATGTTAGGCATGCATCATCAAATTCAAAAGGAGCATCCTTGGCTAGCAAAAGAGTAAGTGATCTAGCAATAAATAAAAAATCTTTTATGAATCTGCGATAAAAACCAGCATGGCCAAGAAAGCTTCAAATTCCTTTTATATTCACAGGTGGAGGTAGTTGTTCAATTACTTCAATTTTAGCTTTGTCTACCTCAATACCTCTTTCAGACACTAGGTGTCCCAGCACTATTCCTTCCCTTACCATAAAATGACATTTTTCCCAATTAAGGACTAAGTGCTTTTCTTCACATCTTTGCAAAACCTTGTCTAAGTTTTCAAGACAACTATCAAAAGTTTTTCCATAAACAGAAAAATCATCCATGAAAACTTCCATAATCTCTTCAATCATATCAAAAAATATAGACATCATGCATCTTTGAAAAGAAGCTGGTGCATTACATAACCCAAAAGACATTCTACGGCAAGCATAAGCTTCGTATGGGCATGTAAAAGTGGTTTTGCTTTGATCATCGGGATGGATCGGGATCTGGTGATACCCTGAATATCCATCTAAGAAACAGAAGAACGAATGGTTCGCTAATTGCTCTAACATCTCATCTATGAAAGGTAAAGGAAAATGATCCTTTCTCGTGGCTTTGTTCAGTTTTCTATAGTCTATGCACATCCGCCACCCTATGACGGTGCGTTGTGGAATTAACTCGTTCTTTTCATTCATAACGACAGTCATGCCTCCCTTTTTAGGCACAACTTGAACTGGGCTCACCCACTCACTGTGCAGCACAGGATATATAATCCCTGCATACAGCAACTTTATAACTTCCTTTTTAACTACCTCTCTCATCGCATTGTTAAGTCTACGTTGGGGCTCTCGAGAAGGTGAAACAGAAGGATCTGTCGGAATACGATGGGTACAAATCATAGGACTGATTCCTGTAAGATCTTGGAGTGAGTAGCCAAAAACTGAGTGGTGTTTCTCAGGAATGGTCATCAATCGTAGAGTTTGCTCCTGAGTGAGTTTATCACTAATGATCACAGGAAACTCTGGATTATTGTTTAGGAAAGCATAGATAAGACCGGGTGGTAAAGTTTTAAGCTCCATGGGAGGTCTAGGCGTTTCTGCAAACTTGTCTAAGGGTTCAGGTTCAGAAGGTTCGGCCTCTTCTTCTATGAAGAAAGGAGCTTCGTCTTCTAAGTCTGGTTCTTCTAAAAGCTCTAGAGTTGCAGCCTTTACCTCCTCCAAAGGATCAGACAAAAGATATGACTCGGCCTTATTATTCAAGGTGTGAAATTGTTATTGGAAAATTTAAAAGTTTTTCCAAAAGAAATGTGTAGCTTTCCAGTATGACCTTCATAAAGGAGTCTTCTAAAAGGTTGCCCTATCAACAGGTTGAAGTCCCATGTATCAAAGATATAGAAGTTCAAATGAACCATGGAGCCTTCTACCATAAGGGGTAGGACATTAATAATTCTAAGACTGGGGACTAATCGTTGTTGGGTATTCTTAACATCATTACTAAAAGTAGACTAAGTTCTAAATCTAGCAACGGTGCCAAAAATGCCAAACCTATCCCTCACACCACTTAAGCCAAGTTGTCATCCCCAGCATGACATGAGAGACGCGGTATTGAAATATGCAATTGCTCTTCTAAATAAATAATGAATGGGATCTGCAAGCGCACAGATTAATACCGATGCAGCATTTTAACCGGGAAGTATTCCAGGTATCGTTATTTATATTTTTACCACTGGGAAGGGATTAACAATCATCACTATTGATTACAGAATAGAATATGAGATTGAGCATCTATCATTGCATGTATAATTGAGAACATTATATCTAACTCTTCATACAGGGATAAGTGTCACATAAAAGATATATGAAATAATAATAGTGATAAGGATAACTAATCTGATCTAGCCACATAATAAATATGATAAGCACCTCAATTAGATACTCTAGAAAGTCATTAGCATGGTATTAGAACGAACTACAAGAATATTCCCTAAGTTATTCTCAACTATATAGTCTAGCATTATCATAGTTAGTGCAAGCATACTTAGCAATCATTGCGAGACAAGACTACGCCCATGCATAGTGATCTTAGCAAGGAATATGAGAAACATAGCAATCACTCCCCTGTAATAATGTTGCTCTGCCAGCCCAATACACGAGAGGGGGACTATATAAGAATCAATGAAGCTGTCACTATCACGAACCACCCCACGATCTGGCATATTGGGTACAATCGCAGATAAATACGGTATAAGCACCACGCCTACACAATATCTATCATTTACCCATGGATCCGATGGATAAACGCTATACGATCCTAAGCATGTATATAGATCGTATCTAACTAAGCCAAGTACATAACTATGATAAACTAAGAACAATATAATCTAGAATATAAGCAAGTAGAGCAAAGTCATAAGCAATATATTGAAGTAGAACAAAGTCATATTCATAATATTGAAGAACAAAGATAATTAGAAGCACAATTAGAGAATTACCAAGAATCCTCCTGACAGATCCGCAAACCAATCGAAGATTGACTCCTTCTAGTTCTAATCCTATGTAGCTATGCTAATCTAGATGTCTAATTGATGTGGTGGCTCTAATCTTGATCAGAGGCTTCTTCTCCCTTGATGGAACAATGAATTAGGGTTGAGAGGCTCTCTCCTCCAGGGGCCAGGGGGTCTGGTTTTATAGTCCCTTCAAGTGAATATGGGCCCTTGGATCAAACCGACATAGATTGTATGGTTTAGATTCATCCTTTAGGTCAGTGGAGACTTCCCGCAAAGCAGAGTCCTGTTTGGACTCCAACAGGGGGCGGGCGCCCAGTAGGACAGGGCGGGCGCCCTGCCTCTGGCCCCGTTTCGCCTCCGCTTCGGTCTCGTGGCTTCTGGAGTCTTCTAGATGTAAGATAATTGCGCAGCACGTTAATATCTTTACGTAATCCTGACATGTGGGCCTTTCTTCCGTATTTCCTGATAACCCCCTGCAGAAATAGACAAACACCAAAACTCATGGAATTCTGTCAGATAAAACCCTAAGTCTAGATCTTGATTTCATTTAGATCCTTTTCTTTATTTATTTGATAATTAAATTTGATACTTAAGGACCGTCAACAAACTCCCCCAAGCTTACCTCTTGCTCGTCCCTGAGCAAGGATAGACTCAGCTATGGACCAGAAGTAGTTGCAATATCTTTAAAATTTGACGGTACACATGCTTTTTAAATGAGATCTCATCTCTGAGTGAGAGTAAACTGTCAAGACTTAAAACTTACTTACTTTACCTTCACCATGGGACTTGTAACTATCACTTCTGTCTTGAGTAGTTAAAAGATAGAACAGTTTAGCCAAGTGCCATGTCTCTTATTCTTGATCAGCTATAGCTCTAGAGTTTTTGCAGATTTTCAAATAAAACTCAGAAATTCCTTGTATGATTCTCTCAGGTCTCTCTTTTGTGGTATTTTTGGATCCTTACCAAGGCAGTGATGGTATATGCCTTCTCTCAAGATATGTAGTATTTGTGGTATGAGGCATAGTGACATTGCCTTTTCTCTCACCCTACTCTAATAAGGCTTTAATATCTGGAGTTCATAGGTGGGAGATAAAGTATACATACTTACAAGACATTTATTGCATAGTCAAACCATGGATCGAAAGAAACAAATCAATAAGCCAAATCAAGATGTGCATGTGTGGCGAATGAATGGTGTATGGTGATAATGGTGATAACAATGGTGGAAACAATGGTGGTGGAAGTCTAATTCTACTTTGCTCTTTTGAGGGGATACATACCTTCCTTGCTTTTGAAACTTTATGATGAGAATGAGATGCTCTATCTTTTTCTTGTCTCTCAGGTGGGTATCTTGTACCCCTAATTCTACTGTCGGACACTTGTCCATTTTTACCTCTCGTCTCACTTTTTTTTTCTTTCGAGGTTCCGAGCACTTGCTCCTTTTTATTTCCTCGTATCTCTTTTTTTTAGAGCACTCATCTCATGAGATAATATAGCAAGTGGTAGTAACAAGATAACTTGAGCATTTATTTTACAAAGGGAAAAATAGAAATATTTTTTTTTGGTTATTCTCTCCCGGATTAGGAGTAGAATATTTTTGGGTGATTCTGGAGATGGAAATGGATGGATATATGTGGATGGTACTTCCGGAGTAGAAGTAGCATATGTGAGTGGACGTGCAAGTGAAATCTTGATTTAACCACATGACAAGCTCCTAAGGGTCTACACAGCTTGACCACACTCAATGCTCATGAGCAGTAAATAATAAATTTGTGGCTCAAAGTCTAACAAGCATGTATATATGGCTGTGGTAGGAATTTAAACTCTCATCATACAGGAACTCATCATGCAACATTTTAAAGATTTTTAAAGATAAAATTCTCCAGAATTCTAGCATCTCTAGGAACAGATAAACAGCAGCTTAACCTTCCCATATCATATCCGTTAACAACTTACACTTCAGATCAAGTTTTCATCTCACAAGTTTAGGTCTAGAGCAAGATTTAAATTATAACAGTTATATCTAAACTTGAGAGAGAACTTAAAATTTGCAAATTTGGCAGAACAACTATTTATCATATCCATGCTTAAGTTTTATTTAGATACAGATTAGCATAGCCACTTTATTTATTTATTAAACACACTAAGCAAAAGACATATATATATAAGCATAAAATCTTTATTTGGTTTTCCATAGTTTATGTGTATTTATATTCTAAAATAATATAAGTATAAAGATAGATCGAAATACTTATCGAGATAAATGGGGGTGCTCTCCCCCAAGCTGAATTTTGACGTAATTTCTCTTGATGTAGCTAGCAGGTGGCAGAGGTGTATTTGAAAGTCAGCAGCATTCTGACAGCGATTAGGATGTCCTCCGTCTGCTAGTCTTCTTGATTCTTAAATTCTGTGGAGCTCAAATAGACAACAAAGCTTGTGGAACTGATTAAGTGTTAGCATAAATATCTAGCCTTTATCATGTTGAGACTCCTTAATAATTATTACTCCCTGTTTTTATATTTTTGTTTTTATAAAGCAGAAAAATATTTATTTTATTTTTATGCCACCACAGTGAATGTACCTATGGGTTTCATGCCACTCGTCTACTCACATGGGGCTTACTGTTTTTAACATTTTTATTTTCTTTTTAAGATAGTGTGAATATGATTAACTAAGTAAACTATTTGAAATAATTGAAAGGGAAATGATAACTACCAAGTTTACCTCTTGGCAAGGCGTTCGGTGTTTTTAAGTCCTCCGAACGGGACTCTCCATTTTCGTAATCGTCCTGAGGTTCGTTGGGTGGCGTAGTCGGTACTTCTGGCAGCGCCTCCTCTTCTTGTATAGTTATCTTCATTTTCCATACCTGACTCGGTGCTTTAATTTCCTCTGGATAATTCTGTTTAAACTCTATGTCTTCTGACCTTACAACTTCTCCTTCATAGTCTGCCCATCCGTCCTTGATGATCTGCCTCCTCTGGTTGCGGTTGCGTCGCTTTCTTACCTGCTTAGATTCTTCAATGATATAGTTAGGGTCAGTAAAATAACGGCATACCTTCTCTGAGGGGAAGTGCATATGGACTTCTCCGGTTCCAATGTAGATAATTGCTTTAACGGTGCTGAGGAACGGTCTTCCAAGGATGACGGGTGGATCATACTCGTCTTCTCCGATGTCAACAACTTGAAAGTCTGTGTAGACAAAGTGATCGTCTATTTTGACTGGGACATCAGATACTATTCCTTGAACTTCTCGAAATGTCTGATCAGCCATCTGGAGCTGAATGTATGTTGGTCTTAGTGGCATGGTTCCGAACAAGAGCCGATAGGTGACTGCAGCCATTATGTTGATGCCCGATCCGGTGTCGCAAATTGTCTTGTAGAAGCTATATCCATGTATGGAGCAGTAAATGCTTGGCATTCCTGGGTCGTCCTTCTTGGTCAAAAACGGTGACTTAAGTTGGTGATCTTGACCTTCATGAACTACAGTGACCATCTTAGCTGACTCGGTCCACACTTGCTTGTCCCTGTTCCTCCTGTTGGTCCTCTTCCTTGATTCACGTCTGGATTGATTTGGAATTTGTGTAGTCCTGTTCTTGAAGAAAAATATCTCCTTCTTCCCTTTGACGTAGAAACTGATCTTGGCAGCACTGGCGTAGATGATAGCTCCCGTGGTGTTCAAGAATGGCCTCCCTAGGATGATAGGTGCTCTCTCATCATTTCCGGTCTCTACCACTACGAAGTCTGCTGGGGCATATAAGGTACCAACTCGGACACAAAGGTTCCTCACGATTCCTTTTGGAAAAGTTATCGTCTGATCTGCAAACTGCAAACACATGGTTGTCTCTAATAAAGGATATGTAAAGAATTTCTCATAAAGTACCCTGGGTATAATGTTGACGCTAGAGCCAAAGTCACAAAGTGCTTCTGGGAAGTCCACCATGCCGATGGAGATTGGGATGACGGGGCATCCTGGATCGCCTCTCTTGACCGGCAGACGGTCAGTAGAAAATTCAGTGACGGGGTTACTCCAATTACCTGCATCAAACACGTCTACAAGATTTGCAGATTCTAATCCTTCCGGTTGTGATGGTATACCGGGGTTAGTAGTAGGAACAGCAGCAGCTATTTGATTTAACTGAGATTCAATCATTTTATTAAAGCTAATTTGATTCTTGATGGCAGTAGAAAAATTATCCATTCTATTATTTATATTTTCTAGCATTTTATCATTAGATGCCAATTTCTTAGATAGGTTATCCATTAGCTTTCCTTGATTAGACACTAACTCTCTCAAAGGTGGAAAATTACTATTGTTGTTATAAGAATTGTTACCTTGATAATTACCTGAGTAGTTAGGCCTCTGTTGATTCCAACCTTGATTTTGTTGAGGACGGTTGTAGTAGTAGTAGTTGTTGTTGTTGATGTAGTTCACATCCTCAAGTATCTCAGGGCAGTGGTTGCCTGAGTGTCCAGTGTCTCCACACTCCTCAGAAGTCATGTGAGAGTCGTAGATGTGCATAAGTTTTTTCTTGTCTCCAGCTCTATCATCGAGCTTCTTCATGAGCAGGTCTAGCTTTGCAGACAACATGTCTACCTCCTTCAGCTGATGCATACCTCCACCTCTCTTGCGTGTCTGGGTCCTCTCTTCATTCCAGCTTTGGTTGGACGCCATCTTCTCCACAAGAGCTGTGGCTTGTGGTATAGTAAGTGATAAGAATGCTCCTCCAGCTGCAGCATCCATGGTTTCTCGGGCACTGTTGCTGAGCCCATGATAAAACGTCTGCATCAATAGCCAACTCTCCATTCCATGATGGGGACATTCTAGGATGTAGTCTTGAAAGTGCTCCCATGCTTCTGGAACAGATTCATCATTTTGTTGCTGAAAACTTGTAATCTTCCCACGGAGAGCATTGGTCTTGCCCATGGGAAAGAACTTAGCCAGGAAGTTTGTTGAGCAGAGTGCCCACGTAGTATTCTTCTCCTTTGTAGCGTAGAACCACTGCTTCGCTTTTCCTAACAGTGAGAATGGGAAGAGGCGAAGTAGTATAGCATCTTTGGAAACTCCTGCTATGGTGAATGTGTTGCAAATCTCTAGGAAGTGTTGTAAATGAGCACTAGCATCTTCGTGTGCCTTCCCACAGAACTGGTTGGATTGCACCATGTTGATAAGTCCAGGCTTGAGCTCAAAGTTGCCATCGATCTCTGCAGCAGGTCCAGTGCGGATGTTGTCCGTAGTGGGAGCTGAGAACTCGCGGATCGATTTGTTCGCCATGGCTTCGAACTCTGAAGACAAGTTCCGGTGATCTTCTTGATTGGATGAAGCTTCTTCGTGAAGTGTTGATGATTTCTTTAGCTTGGCTCTCGTCTTCTTGAATAATGCTTCGGGATTGTCAACAAAATTTCCTGGAAGATGTCTTCTATTCATACATTCCCCTGCATAAGATAAAATAGAAAAATATCGGGGTAAAACTGTATGAGAGAATAGATAAGCTCAATCATATTAGTGATGCGAATGATAACTCAAAATATTTTATTCTATTCCTGATTAGTAATCAACCTTCCCCGGCAACGGCGCCAAAAATGCTTGTTGGGTATTCTTAACATCATTACTAAAAGTAGACTAAGTTCTAAATCTAGCAACGGTGCCAAAAATGCCAAACCTATCCCTCACACCACTTAAGCCAAGTTGTCATCCCCAGCATGACATGAGAGACGCGGTATTGTAATATGCAATTGCTCTTCTAAATAAATAATGAATGGGATCTGCAAGCGCACAGATTAATACCGATGCAGCATTTTAACCGGGAAGTATTCCAGGTATCGTTATTTATATTTTTACCACTGGGAAGGGATTAGCAATCATCACTATTGATTACAGAATAGAATATGAGATTGAGCATCTATCATTGCATGTATAATTGAGAACATTATATCTAACTCTTCATACAGGGATAAGTGTCACATAAAAGATATATGAAATAATAATAGTGACAAGGATAACTAATCTGATCTAGCCACATAATAAATATGATAAGCACCTCAATTAGATACTCTAGAAAGTCATTAGCATGGTATTAGAACGAACTACAAGAATATTCCCTAAGTTATTCTCAACTATATAGTCTAGCATTATCATAGTTAGTGCAAGCATACTTAGCAATCATTGCGAGACAAGACTACGCCCATGCATAGTGATCTTAGCAAGGAATATGAGAAACATAGCAATCACTCCCCTGTAATAATGTTGCTCTGCCAGCCCAATACACGAGAGGGGGACTATATAAGAATCAATGAAGCTGTCACTATCACGAACCACCCCACGATCTGGCATATTGGGTACAATCGCAGATAAATACGGTATAAGCACCACGCCTACACAATATCTATCATTTACCCATGGATCCGATGGATAAACGCTATACGATCCTAAGCATGTATATAGATCGTATCTAACTAAACCAAGTACATAACTATGATAAACTAAGAACAATATAATCTAGAATATAAGCAAGTAGAGCAAAGTCATAAGCAATATATTGAAGTAGAACAAAGTCATATTCATAATATTGAAGAAGAAAGATAATTAGAAAGCAATTAGAAGCACAATTAGAGAATTACCAAGAATCCTCCTGACAGATCCGGAAACCAATCGAAGATTGACTCCTTCTAGTTCTAATCCTATGTAGCTATGCTAATCTAGATGTCTAATTGATGTGGTGGCTCTAATCTTGATCAGAGGCTTCTTCTCCCTTGATGGAACAATGAATTAGGGTTGAGAGGCTCTCTCCTCCAGGGGCCAGGGGGTCTGATTTTATAGTCCCTTCAAGTGAATATGGGCCCTTGGATCAAACCGACATAGATTGTATGGTTTAGATTCATCCTTTAGGTCGGTGGAGACTTCCCGCAAAGCAGAGTCTTGTTTGGACTCCAACAGGGGGCGGGCGCCCAGTAGGACAGGGCGGGCGCCCTGCCTCTGGCCCCGTTTCGCCTCCGCTTCGGTCTCGTGGCTTCTGGAGTCTTCTAGATGTAAGATAATTGCGCAGCACGTTAATATCTTTACGTAATCCTGACATGTGGGCCTTTCTTCCGTATTTCCTGATAACCCCCTACAGAAATATACAAACACCAAAACTCGTGGAATTCTGTCAGATAAAACCCTAAGTCTAGATCTTGATTTCATTTGGATCCTTTTCTTTATTTATTTGATAATTAAATTTGATACTTAAGGACCGTCAACAATCGTCCTGAAGTTTCCTTTATGATCTTTGTTGTGGGGGTTAGGACCAAATTTTTAAATAATTTAAGCGCAAAAGATTTAGACATGATGTTGATCCCCACAACAGGATTATAGAGAGCATCAAATTGATCAAAATCATAAGCACAGCGTATAGTTATAGGAGGTGTGTCCAAACAGATCACATCAGAGGAAAGCTCTGACTCTTCCAACCATTCGCTACTCATGACTGTGATAAGCTCTCTCAACTTATGTTGAGTTGGCAAACAAATGCTAAAATGGCCGTTTTGGGGTCTGTTAATAGAATGGTAGTTTAAAATGTCCCCAAAATCAGCAAAAAGATCAGATTCTATATCTAGTATGAAATCAGTTGGTGGAATTTCTTCCTTTTGTGGCTCAGAACTTGGGATAGCTAAAGTAGATGGAGAATTTGGCAGAGTGTCTACTTCGGCTTCGTGGGTTTGATCATGAAGGGTATTATCCATCTCAACTTCTAGGATTCTATCTAGGATCACTCTAGCATCATCAGTAGGGATGCAAAAGAAAGAACCTCTAGACATTGTATGTAGCATTTGTTTATGATTTTTCTGAAGACCTCAAAAAAAAATGAAATAAAAGAACAGGGTCTTCAAGATTAAGGTTTGCACCAGATTCTAAAAGATTAGAAAAACGTTTCCAGGATTTTCCCAAAGTTTCATTATCTTTTTGTTTAAAAGATAGGACTTCGAGTCTAAGGTTGCCGATACGGCCAAGGGAATAAAAATCTAGACAAAAGTTGGCTCGTAAAACTCCCCATTCACCTCGTTTTTGACTTACCTTCTGATTATATCATTGTCTAGCTTCTCCCCTTAAAGATAAAGGAAAAAGCTTCCAACGTAAAGTTTTATCAGAAATGCCTTCAATGCAAAGAGAATCACATGTTTGCTCAAAATTGTTGACGGTCCTTAAGTATCAAATTTAATTATCAAATAAAAAAAGAAAGGATCCAAATGAAATCAACATCTAGACTTAGGGTTTTATCTGACAGAATTCCACGAGTTTTGGTGTTTGTCTATTTCTGTAGGGGGTTATCAGGAAATATGGAAGAAAGGCCCACACGTCGGAATTACATAGAGATATTAACGTGCCGCGCAATCTAGAAGACTCCAGAAGCCACGGGAAGGAAGCGGAGGCCGAACGGGGCCAGGCACTGGGCGCCCATCCAGTTGACTTGGGCGCTCGCCCCCCTGCAGAGTTGGATGAGGACTCTCTTTCGGGACTAATCTCCACCGACCTAAAGGATCAAGGATAATTGTTCAATCAATGTCGGTTTGAAGGGACTATAAAACCAGACCCCCTGGCCCCTGGAGGAGAGAGCCTCTCAACCCTAATTCATTATTCCTCAAGGGAGAAGAAGCCTCTGATCAAGATTAGAGCCACCATATCAATTAGACATCTAGATTAGCATAGCTACATAGGATTTGAACTAGAAGGAGTCAATCTTCGATTGGTTTCCGGATTTGTCAAGAGGATTCTTGGTAATTCTCTAATTGTTCTTCTAATCATCTTTGTTCTTCAATATTATGAATATGAATTTGTTCTATTTCAATATATTGCTTATGACTTTGCTCGACTTGTTTATATTCAAGATTATATTGTTCTTAGTTTATTATAGTTATATACTTGGCTTAGTTAGATTCGATCTATATACATGTTTAGGATCGTCTAGCGTTTATCCATCGGATCCATGGGTAAATGATAGATATTGTGTAGGCGTGGTGCTTATACCGTATTTATCTACGATTGTACCCAATATGCCAGATCGTGGGGTAGTTCGTGATAGTGACAGCTTCATTGATTCTTATATAGTCCCCCTCTCGTGTATTGGGCTGGCAGAGCAACATTATTACAGGGGAGTGATTGCTATGTTTTTCATTTACCTTGATAATATCACTATGCATGGGTGTAGTCTTGTCTCACAATGATTGCTAAGTATACTTGCACTAACTATGACAATGCTAGACTGTATAGTTAAGAATAACTTAGGAAATATTCTTATAGTTCGTTCTAATACCATGCTAATGACTTTCTAGAATATCTAATTGAGGTGCTTATCATATTTATTATGTGGCTAAGTATGCTGATCAGATTAATTATCTTTGTCACTATCCATTACTTCATATATCTTTTATGTGACACTTACCCCTCTATGAAAGTGTTAGATAAATGTTCTCAATTATACATGCAATGATAGATACTCGATCTCATATTCTATTCTATAATCAATATTGATGATTGCTAATCCCTTCCCAGTGGTAAAAATATAAATAACGATACCTGGAATACTTCCCGGTTAAAATGCTACATCGGTATTAATCTGTTCGCTTGCAGATCCCATTCATTATTTATTTAGAAGAGCAATTGCATATTTCAATACCGCGTCTCTCATGTCATGCTGGGGATGACAACTTGGCTTAAGTGGTATGAGGGATAGGTTTGGCATTTTTGGCACTGTTATCAGAATTAGAAAACTAAGTCTACTTTTGGTAATGATGTTAAGAATACCCAACAAGCATTTTTAGCGCCGTTGCCGGGGAAGGTTGTTGACTAATCAGGAATGAATAATAGGATTTTGAGTTATCATTCGCATCACTAATATGATTGAGCTTATTAATTCTCTCAAACAGTTTTACCCCGATATTTTTCTATTTTATCTTATGCAGGGTAATGTATGAATAGAAGACATCTTCCAGGAAATTTTGTTGACAATCCCGAAGCGTTATTCAGAAAAACAAGAGCTAAGCTCAAGAGGAGATCATCAACACTTCAGCAAGAAGCTTCATCCAATCAAGAAGATCACCGGAACTTGTCTTCAGAGTTCAAAGCCATGGTGAACAAATCGATCCGCGAGTTCTCAGCTCCCACTACGGACAACATCCGCACTGGACCTGCTGCAGAGATCGATGGCAACTTTGAGCTCAAGCCTGGACTTATCAACATGGTGCAATCCAACCAGTTCTGTGGGAAGGCACACGAAGATGCTAGTGCTCATCTCCAACACTTCCTAGAGATTTGCAACACATTCACCATATCAGGAGTCCCCAGGGATGCTATACTACTTCGCCTCTTCCCATTCTCACTGTTAGGAAGAGCAAAGCAGTGGTTCTACGCTACAAAGGAGAAGAATACTACGTGGGCACTCTGCTCAACAAACTTCCTGGCTAAGTTCTTTCCCATGGGCAAGACCAATGCTCTCCGTGGGAAGATTACAAGTTTTCAGCAACAACATGATGAATCTGTTCCAGGAGCATGGGAGCGCTTCCAAGACTACATCCTAGAATGTCCCCATCATGGAATGGATAGTTGGCTACTAATGCAGACATTTTATCATGGGCTCGGTAACAGTGACCGAGAGACCATGGATGCTGCAGCTGGAGGAGTATTCCTATCACTTACCATACCACAAGCCATATCTCTTGTGGAGAACATGGCGTCCAACCAAGGCTAAAATGAAGAGAGGACCCAGACACGCAAGAGAGGTGGAGGTATGCATCAGCTCAAGGAGGTTGACATGCTATCTGCAACGCTAGACCTACTCATGAAGAAGCTCGATGATAGAGCTAGAGATAAGAAAGAAGTTATGCACATCTATGACTCTCACATGACTTGTGAGGAGTATGGAGATACTGGACACTCAGGCAATCACTGCCCTGAGATGCTTGAGGATGTGAACTACATCAACAATAACAACAACTACTACTACAACCGTCCTCAACAAAATCAAGGTTGGAATCAACAGAGACCTAACTACTCAGGTAATTATCAAGGTAATAATTCTTACAATAATAATAATAATTTTCCACCTCTGAGAGAGTTAGTCTAATCAAGGAAAGCTAATGGATAACCTATCTAAGAAATTGGCATCTAATGATAAAATGCTAGAAAATATAAATAATAGAATGGTAATTTCTCTACTGCCATCAAGAATCAAATTAGCTTTAATAAAATGATTGAATCTTAGTTAAATCAAATAGCTGCTGCTGTTCCTACTACTAACCCCGGTATACTATCACAATCGGAAGGATTAGAATCTGCAAATCTTGTAGATATGTTTGATGCAGGTAATTGGAGTAACCCTGTCACTGAAGTTACTACTGACCTTCTGCCGGTCAAGAGAGGCGATCCAGGACGCCCCGTCATCCTGATCTCCATCGGCATGGTGGACGTCCTAGACGCACTCTGCGACTTTGGCTCTAGTGTCAACATTATACCTAGGGTACTCTATGAAAAATTATTTACATATCCTTTATCAGAAACAACCATGTGTTTGCAGTTTACAGATCAGACGATAATTTTTCCAAAAGGAATATTGAAGAACGTGTCCGAGTTGGTACCTTGTACGCCCTAGCAGATTTCGTGGTGATAGAGACCAGTAATGATGAGAGAGCACCCATCATCTTAGGGAGACCATTCTTAAACACCTCGGGAGGTGTCATCTACGCTAGTGCTGCCAAGATCAGTTTCTACATCAAAGGGAGGAAGGAGACGTTTTCCTTCAAGAAAAAGACTACACAAATTCTAGATCAATCTCGACATGAACCAAGGAAGAGGACCAACAGGAGGAACAGGAACAAGCAAGTGTGGACCGAGTCAGCTAAGATGGTCACTACAGTTCATGGAGGCCAAGATCATCAACTTAAGTCACCATTTCTGACTAAGAAGGACGACCCAGGAATGCCAAGCATCTATTGCTCCATAAATGGATATAACTTCTACAAGACGACTTGCGACACCGGATCGGGCATCAACATAATGGCCGCAGTCACCTATCGGCTCTTGTTCGGAACCATGCCCCTAAAACCAACATACATTCAGCTCCAGATGGCAGATCAAACATTTCGAGAGGTTAAAGGAACAGTAACTGATGTCCCTGTCAAAATAGACGATCATTTTGTCTACACAGACTTTCAGGTTATTGACATGGGAGAAGACGAATACGATTCACCCATCATCCTTGGAAGACCGTTCCTCAGCACCGTTAAAGCAATCATCTACATTGGAACTGGAGAAGTCCATATTCACTTCCCCTTAGAGAAGGTACGCCGCTATTTTACTGACCCTAACTATATTGTTGAAGACTCTAAGCAGGTCAGAAAACGACGCAACCGTAACCAGAGGAGGCAAATTATCAAGGATGGATGGGCAGACTATGAAGGAGAAGTAGTAAGGTCAGAAGACATACAGTTTAAACAAAATTATCCAGAGGAGACCGTAGTACCGAGTCAGGTATGGAAAGAGAAGATAACTATACATGAAGAAGAGGCGCCACCAGAAGTACCGACTACGCCAACCAACGAATCCCAGGACAATTGAGAAAACGGAGAGTCCCATTCGGAGGACTTAAAAACACCGAACGCCTTGCCAAGAGGTAAACTTGGTAGTTATCCTTTCCCTTTTAGTTATTTCAATTATTTTGCTTAGTTAATCATGTTCATACTATTCTAAAAAGAAAATAAAAATGTTAAAAACAGTAAGCCCCATGTGAGTATACGAGTGGCATGAAACCCATAAGTACATTCACTGTGGTGGCATAAAAAATAAAATAAATATTTCTTTTCTGCTCTATAAAATGAAAATATAAAAAATAGGGAGTAATATTTATTGAGGAGTCTCAACATGATAATGGCTAGATATTTATGCTAACACCTAATCTGTTCCACAAAGCTTTGTTGTCTATTTGAGCTCCACAGAATTCAAGAATCAAGAAGACTAGCAGACGAAGGACATTCTAATCGCTGTCAGAATGCTGCTGACTTTTAAACACACCTCTGCTACCTGCTAGCTACATTAAAAGAAATTACGTCAAAATTCAGCTTGGGGGAGAGCACCCCCATTTATCTCGCTAAGTATTTCTATCTATCTTTATACTCATACTATGTTAAAATATAAGATATACATAACTATAAAAAAAACCAAATAAATATTTTGTGCTTATATATATATATCTTTTGCCTAGTTTAATAAATAAATAAAGTGGCTATGTTAATCTAAATCTTAATAATAAAACTCAAGCATGGATATGATGAATAGTTGCTCTGCCTAATTTTTTAAAATTTTGAAGTTCTCTCTCAAGTTTAGACATAAGTGTTATAATTTAAAGCTTGCTCTAAACCTAAACTTGTGGGAAGAAAACTTGATCTGAAGTCTAAGTTGTTAACGGATATGATATGGGAATGTTGAGCTACTGTTTATCTGTTCCTAGAGATGCTGAATTCTGGAGAATTTTATCTTTTAAAAATCTTTAAATATTGCATGATGAGTTCCTGTATGATGAGAGTTTAAATTCCTACCACAACCATATATACATGCTTGCTAGATTTTGAGCCACATATTTACTTTTTACTACTTATGAGCATTGAGTGTGGTCAAGCTGTGTAGACCCTTAGGAGCTTGTCATGTAGTTAAATCAAGATTCACTTGCACGTTCACTCACATATGCTACTTCTACTCCGGAAGTACCATCCACATATATCCATCCATTTCCATCTCCAGAATCACCCAAAAATATTCTACTCCTAATCCGAGAGAGAATAGCCAAAAACATTTCTGCTTTTCCCCTGTGAAATAAATGCTCAAGTTATCTTGTTACTACCACTTGCTAATTTATCTCAAGAGATGAGTGCTCTAAAAAAAGAGAGAAAAAGATACGAGGAAATGAAAAGGGGCAAGTGCTCGGAACCTCGAAAGAAAAGAAAAAGTGAGACGAGAGGTAAAAATGGACAAGTGTCCGACAGTAGAATTAGAGGTACAAGATACCCACCTGAGAGGAAAGAAAAAGAAAAAGAAGAACATCCCATTCTCCTCACAAAATTTCAAAAAGCAAGGAAGGTATGTATCCCCTCAAAAGAGCAAAAGAATTAGACTTCCACCATTGTTATCACCATCATCACCATACACCATTCATTCGCCACACATGCACATCTTGATTTGACTTATTGATTAGTTTCTTTGGATCCATGGTTTGACTATGCAATACATGTCTTGTAAGTATGTATACTTTATCTCCCACCTATGAGTTCCAGATATAAAGGCCTTATTAGAGTAGGGTGAGAGAGAAGGCAATGTCACTATGCCTTATACCACAAATACCACATACTTTTTGAGAGAAGGTGTATACCATCACTGCCTTGGTAAGGATCCAGAAATACCACAAAAGAGAGATTTAAGAGAGTCATACAAGGAATCTCTGAGTTTTATTTGAAAATCTGCAAACAACTTCAGAGCTATTGCTGATCAAGAATAAGAGACATGGCACTTGACAAGACTGTTCTATCTTTTAACTACTCAAGACAAAAGAGATAGTTACAAGTCCTATGGTGAAAGGTAAAATGAATAAGTTTTAAGTCTTGACAGTTTACTCTAACTCATAGATGAGACCTTATTTAGAAGCATGTGTACCGTCAACTTTTAAAGGTATTGCAACAACTTCTAATTCATCGCTGAGATTATCCTTGCTCAGGGACGAGCAAGAGGTAAGCTTGGGGGAGTTTGTTGATGGTCCTTAAGTATCAAATTTAATTATCAAATAAACAAAGAAAAGGATCCAAATGAAATCAACATCCAGACTTAGGGTTTTATCTGACAGAATTCCACGAGTTTTGGTGTTTGTCTATTTCTGTAGGGGGTTATCAGGAAATATGGAAGAAAGGCCCACACGTCGGAATTACATAGAGATATTAACGTGCCGCGCAATCTAGAAGACTCCAGAAGCCACGGGAAGGAAGCGGAGGCCGAACGGGGCCAGGCACTGGGCGCCCGCCTCCCTGCAGAGTTGGATCAGGACTCTCTTTTGGGACTAATCTCCACCTACCTAAAGGATCAAGGATAACCGTTCAATCAATGTCGGTTTGAAGGGACTATAAAACTAGACCCCCTGGCCCCTAGAGGAGAGAGCCTCTCAACCCTAATTCATTATTCCTCAAGGGAGAAGAAGC
Source organism: Sorghum bicolor (assembly GCF_000003195.3). Classification (NCBI taxonomy): domain Eukaryota; kingdom Viridiplantae; phylum Streptophyta; class Magnoliopsida; order Poales; family Poaceae; genus Sorghum; species Sorghum bicolor. The sequence continues at coordinate 26,800,412 of NC_012874.2, forward strand.
CTCTGATCAAGATTAGAGCCACCACATCAATTAGCATAGCTACATAGGAATTGAACTAGAAGGAGTCAATCTTCGATTGGTTTCCGGATTTGTCAAGAGGATTCTTGGTAATTCTCTAATTGTTCTTCTAATCATCTTTGTTCTTCAATATTATGAATATGACTTTGTTCTACTTCAATATATTGCTTATGACTTTGCTCTACTTGTTTATATTCAAGATTATATTGTTCTTAGTTTATCATAGTTATATACTTGGCTTAGTTAGATTGGATCTATATACATGTTTAGGATCGTCTAGCGTTTATCCATCGGATCCATGGGTAAATGATAGATATTGTGTAGGCATGGTGCTTATACCATATTTATCTACGATTGTACCCAATATGCCAGATCGTGGGGTAGTTCGTGATAGTGACAGCTTCATTGATTCTTATATAGTCCCCCTCTCGTGTATTGGGCTGGCAGAGCAATATTATTACAGCGGAGTGATTGCTATGTTTTTCATTTACCTTTATAATATCACCATGCATGGGCGTAGTCTTGTCTCACAATGCTTGCTAAGTATACTTGCACTAACTATGATAATGCAAGACTGTATAGTTAAGAATAACTTTGGAAATATTCTTGTAGTTCGTTCTAATACCATGCTAATGACTTTCTAGAATATCTAATTGAGGTGCTTATCATATTTATTATGTGGCTAAGTATGCTGATCAGATTAATTATCTTTGTCACTATCCATTACTTCATATATCTTTTATGTGACACTTACCCCTGTATGAAAGAGTTAGATAAATGTTCTCAATTATACATGCAATGATAGATACTCGATCTCATATTCTATTCTATAATCAATATTGATGATTGCTAATCCCTTCCCAGTGGTAAAAATATAAATAAGGATATCTGGAATACTTCCCGGTTAAAATGCTACACCGGTATTAATCTCTGCGCTTGCAGATCCCATTCATTATTTATTTAGAAGAGCAATTGCATATTTCAATACCGCGTCTCTCATGTCATGCTGGGGATGACAACTGACTTAAGTGGTATGAGGGATAGGTTTGGCATTTTTGGCACTGTTATCAGAATTAGAAAACTAAGTCTACTTTTGGTAATGATGTTAAGAATAACCAACAAGCATCTCTAATATGAAGGTAAGGGTTTTCGTCTTCCTTTCCTAAAAAAGATAGGTTTTGAATCATGGCAATCAACCTGAAACTTAACCTATACTGGGATGTTTGGATAGGCTGTGATGACTCCCATGGTAAACGGTCAGTTTCCGAAGGTGTTGCAAATTGGTAGATTGATTTAGAATCTTGGTTTTCCATAAGGTAGGAGTTAAGAAAATAAATAAAGAATACAAAAGATAAGAAAAGATAAAAGTATAGATACAAGCTAGTAGTAAGACTCAAGGTTATCTCAGCAAACCGTCTTTCTCCACGACAACGGCGCCAGAAATGCTTGTTGATATTTGGGAACACAATAAGGAATTGATCCGCAAGCGCATGGATATCGGTGAGCACTTCACCTGGGATGTTATCCAGAGTATCGTATTTATATTTTTACCACTAGGAGAAAGAGTGCATCTGACTAACCCAGTCTATTACTACTAACCTTTAGGCTACAAAGAATGTTTCTCGATGTGAGTGATATATAGAGAAGACTACAACTGTAATCTCTTTCTAACTTGTTCTATTGGGGAGGCTCACGGAATCTAGACACCACAAAGGATGTTCAACCCGCACCTATAAACCCTATCCGTCTTGCTAACGAGATATGGTCTGCAAAGGTAACTTGGAAATGTCACGTTCCTCGCTACTACCACGATCCAGCTAGTCAGGGAATATCTATGAGTATCCTAGCCCAAACACCACGTTTACGCTAGAGATGATTACTCTAAACTCTATGCGGAGAGATTAAAGTAAACTCATAAACCAAAGAACAATAAAACAAGAACTTACTAGTATTTAGAAGTCGAAATACTGAAGAATCCTAGGAGCAAGCTTCGGGTTAGGAGAACTTGATCCCGCAGGTACAACCACGGAGTAGACACCGACAGGCCGGGCTTCCTCCGACCTACACCTCCACTCTATCTCTCTCAATCTAGTAGAACTTAGAAGAACTAATTATACTCACATTGGATGCTAAGCCCTAAGTCTATTTAGAGGAGAGGTTATCCTTCGAGGGCTCCTCTCAACTCTATGATAAACTTGTTCTCCTCCATGGGCCAGGGGGTCTGCTTATATAGTCCCCTCAGGTAAATGTGGGCCGTTGGATCAAACCGACTTTGATCGAACGGTTATCCTTGATCCTTTAGGTCGGTGGAGCGTGATCCGCGAAGTTGGACATGATTGGCTACAACTCTAGGGCGGGCGCCCTAGGGGGGAGGGCGGGCGCCCTGCCCCCAGGCCCGATCACCTTCTCGTTTGTTCCTGTGGCTTCTGGAGTCTTCTAGATGGTAGAAAATTGCGCGGTGCGTTAATATCTCTATGTAATCCCGACATGTGGGCCTTTCTTCCTTATTTCCTGACAACCCCCTGCAGAAACAGATAAACAACAAAACTCATGGAATTCTGTCAGATCAAACCCTAATTCTAGGTGTTGTTTGCATATTGGTCCTTTCTCTTGTTTATTTGATAATTAAAATTGATACTTAAGAACCGTCAACACCCACCAGCCCCTGGAGGCATACCTCATCTACAGAATCAAAACTAGGGTTTCAATTATTCATCCAAGTAGAGAGGATCCCTCTAGTAGAGAGGATCCCTGTAGGTATTTTAAACGCAAACAGAAAAATCCGCAAGCGCACGGATACCGATGTAGCTTTCACCCGGGAGTATTCTAGAGTATCGATTTTCCACAGGGAACGTGAGTGTACTAATTAAGAATCAAGATCGCCCAAGGATAGCTATATAATTATTTTTGGTGGGAAGAGAGGAAGTTTACTGAGAGTTCTCTAGTTGATCTAAGAATCAAGAATTACTTCAAGATTATGTATTTCGGGACATTAGAATACTAACCACAGAAAGAGATGAGAAGGGGGCTAGGAAGCTCTGACTACGGTCCTACAAACACCAATCCGAACGAGGTGGAATACGTCGACCGTTAGGGCTGTCACTACCCTAGGGCTACCACAACAATCCGCAGGATTGGGTGCAATTCCAGGTAATTGCAAGACTAAACACCACGTCTAATCTATTAATGACTACTCTAGCGTTATAAAGACTAGAGCACTTGATGCAAGCGAGAATCCAATAAATAACTTGAATGTAAATAAAAGTAATTAAAGAACTCAGGAATTATGAATTGAAGAACTTGGAGAATGATGAAGAACGAACCAGTTGTAGCAAAAGTATAATGTTGAGGAAGATCCGACAGATCCGGCTCCTCCTCCGCTCTCCTCTTCTCTCTCCCTATTTTCTAGATTATAACTAGAACAAACTAGAACTAGAACTAGATGAACTAGAGCTAGAACTAGATGAACTAGAGGGATCCTCTCTACTTGGATGAAGAATTGAAACCCTAACTTTGATTCTGTAGAAGAGGTATGCTCTCCAGGGGCTAGGGGGCCTTGCTTATATAGTCTTTTCAGATGAATCTGGGCCGTCGGATCAAACCGACATTAATCGCACGGTTTTCCTTGATCCCTTAGGTCGGTGGAGCATGATCCGCGAAGCTGACCTTGATTGGCCACATGAGGTGGGCGGGCGCCCTACCTCCGAGCCCGATCGCCTTCCCGTTCGTTCCCGTGGCTTCTGGAGTATTCTAGATGGTAGAAAATTGCGCAACACGTTAATATCTCTTTGTAAACCCGACATGTGGGCCTTTCTTCCGTATTTCCTGATAACCCCCTACAGAAATAGACAAACACCAAAACTCATGGAATTCTATCAGATAAAACCCTAATTCTGGATGTTGGTTGCATTTGGATCCTTTTCCATGATTAGTTGACGGTTAAATGTGAGCATTAAGGACCGTCAACAGTATGTCCAACCAATCATCATACAACATTGAATTAAATTCATCCAAACTTGAATTTTGCAAAATTCAAGCTTGGGGGAATACTTTACATAAAAACATCCTTTGCCATGTTGCTATGTTGGTTGTCCCTACCTTTGAGACATGCTCAATTTGTTAAATACTAATCAGACTACTTCATCTCCTCTTGAGTAGACCTCTATTAATGCTCTCATGCTACTTTTATTTGCTTTAGTATATGCCTAGGTTTGGAGTAGTTTCATTTATCTATTAATTAAGCTTGGTGCTTAGTTTAGTAATGATTATCTTACTTCCAAGGGATTTTAAATTAAGCATGGTGCTTAGGTTAAAATGCCATCCTAAATCAAATTAAACATGATGTCTAGGTTGATTTTTGAGCCTATAGTATGCTATAGTAGATATTGGATATTTTTTCGGACTAACCCCTGTAGGAAAACTTTTAATATCAACCTGGGAAGTCCTGAGATAAACTCAACATTGGAGACTAAGAGAGAGACCCATGAAGTTTAACAATTTACACAAGGAAGGCATAGCTCACAAGAGATGATCCATGGAGGGTGCCACAAACACGATGCACAACCGCTGAGAAAGGAAAGCTTCCACAAGGTGATACTGTACCATCACTCTTCAAGTAAGGTAACATCTTAAGGTACTTGACTATCTCGTTTATAAGCTTCTCCTTGGTTCTGGCGTTCACATGAATAAAAGAGACAAACATGTATGATTTACAACTCTAGATTAACCAACCCAATCGATTCAATATGTTTAGTCCTTCCACCTTTGTAATCCCACACTCCTAACCATATGAGCTAAAATGTTGCACAAGCAATCTTTGGAAGATATATATAAAAAACATAAGTATAGATAGATTATCTTTCCATTAGGTTGAGCGATCTGATCTGAGAAATGCTACACTCATGATCTTATTATCCGTCAACTTTGTCTTGCTCACCATGCTTAAGGTTAGTGAAGAACAAATACACTTTTGGTTCTGTTGGTGTTTTCCACCAATAGGGCCCAAGCACTTGATCTCTGCCTTGTCTCTATAAGCAGGTACACTTCGAGCAAAATATAAAGGAGTTTTACAACTCCTAGACTCCACCAAGTGAAGAACCTTGATCTATGAGCACAAACACACTGGAGATACTGGACACTCAGGCAATCACTACCCTGAGATGCTTGAGGATGTAAACTACATCAACAACAACTACTACAACCGTCCTCAACAAAATCAAGGTTGGAATCAACAGAGGCCTAACTACTCAGGTAATTATCAAGGTAATAATTCTTACAATATTAATAATAATTTTCTACCTCTAAGAGAGTTAGTGTCTAATCAAGGAAAGCTAATGGATAATTTCTCTACTGCCATCAAGAATCAAATTAGCTTTACTAAAATGATTGAATCTCAGTTAAATCAAATAGCTGCTGCTGTTCCTGCTACTAGCTCCAGTATACCATCACAACCGAGAGGATTAGAATCTGCAAATCTTGTAGACATGTTTGATGCAGGTAACTACTGGAGTAACTCCAATGTGGAAGTAATTACTGACCTTCTACCGGTCAAGAGAGGCGATCTAGGATTCCCCGTCATCCCAATCTCCATCGGCATGGTGGACTTCCCAGAAGCACTCTGTGACTTTGGCTCCAGCGTCAACATATGCCCAGGCTTGCAGATTGAACACTAAGTTTCCCAAAGGGAATATTGAAGAACCTCTGCGTCTGAGTTGGTACCTTGTACGCCACAGTAGACTTGGTGGTGATAGAGACTGGTACTGATGAGAGGGCACCCATCATGCTAGGGAGGCCATTACTGAACACCTCGGGAGGTGTCATCTACGCTAGTGCTGCCAAGATTAGTTTCTACATCAAGGGGAGGAAGGAGACGTTTTCCTTCAAGAACAAGACTACACAAATCTCAGAGCAATCCCGACATGAACCAAGGAAGAGGACCAACAGGAGGAACAGGAACAAGCAAATGTGGACCGAGTCAGCTAAGATGGTCACTGCAGTTCAAGGAGGTCAAGATCATCGACTTAAGTCACCGTTTCTTACCAAAAAGGCCGACACAGGTGTGCCAAGCATCCAGTGCTCCATTAATGGATAAAACTTCTAGAAGACACTTTGCGACACCGGATGAGGCGTCAACATAATGGCCGCAGTCACCTATTAGCTCCCATTCGGAACCATGTCCCTAAAACCGACATACATTCAGCTCCAGATGGCAGATCAGACATTCCGAAAGGTTGAAGGTATAGTAACTGATGTCCCTGACAAAATACACGATCATTTTGTCCATACAGATTTTCAGGTTATTGACATGGGGGAAGACGAGTACGATCCACCCATCATCCTTGGGAGACCGTTCCTTAGCACCGTTAAAGCAATCATCTACATTGGAACCGGAGAAGTCCACATGCACTTCCCCTCTGAGAAGGTGTGCCGCTATTTTGCTGACCCTAACTATATAGTTGAAGACTCTAAGCAGGTCAGGGCAAGAAGAAGACGAAGCAACCGCAACCAGAGGAGGCAAATCATCAAGGACGGATGGGCAAACTATGAAGGAAAAGTGGTAAGGTCTGAAGACATACAGTTTGAATAGAACTGTCCTAAGGAGACCGTAGCACCGAGTCAGGTGTGGAGAGAGAAGATAGTTATACACGAAGAGGAGGCGCTGCCGGAACCACCGACTACGCCATCCAGCGAATCCCAGGACGACTGAGAAAACGGAGAGTCCCGTTCAGAGGAGTTAAAAACACTGAACGTCTTGCCAAGAGGTAAACTTGGTAGTTATCCTTTCCTTTCAATTATTGAAAATAGTTTGCTTAGTTAATCAGGTTCATATCATCTTAAAAAGAAAATAAAAATGTTAAAAATAGTAAGCCCCATGTGACTATGCTCATGGCATAAAACCCATAAGTACATTCACTGTGGTGGCGTAAAAATAAAATAAATATATCCCTGTTCTATAAAAATAAATTTATGATCTTACCAAAGAGAGTAATATTTATAGAGGAAGCTCAACATGATAACGGCTAAGAGATTTTATGCTAACACTTAACCAGTTCCACAAAGCTTTGTTGTCTATTTGAGCTCTACAGAATTCAAGGATCAAAGAAGACTAGCAGACGGAGGACATCCTAATCGCTGTCAGGGTGCTGCCAATATTCAAATACACCTCCGCCAACTGCTAGCTACATCAGAAGGAGTTACGTCAAAATCCAGCTTGGGGGAGAGCACCCCCATTTATCCAGCTAAGTGTTCTACTCACGTTTATACTTTTCTCAAATAATAAAATGATGCATAATCATAAAAGCCCAAATAAAGATTTTGTACTTATATATATCTTTGCTTAGTTTGCTAAATAAATAAATAAATAAAGTTTGCTATGAACCCTCATGATAAGCTCTCACATGGAAATGATGAATAGTTGCTCTGCCATGACTAGTTCTCAAAATTGAAATCTCTCTCAAGTTTAGACATGACTGTTATTAATTAAGATTTGCTCTAAACCTGAACTTGTGGGAAGAGTACTTGATCTAAAGTCTAAGTCGTTAACGGATACGATATGGGAAGGTTGAGCTGTTGTTTATCTGTTCCTAGAGATGCTAGAATTCTAGAGAATTTTATCTTTGAAAATCTTTAGAATGTTGCATGATGAGTTCCTATATGATGAGAGTTTAAAATCCTACCACAGCCATATATACATGCTTATTAGACTATGAACCATACATTTACTTTTTACTGCTTATGAGCATTGGGTGTGGTCGAGCTGTGTAGACCCTTAGGAGCTTGTCATGCGGTTAAAATCAAGATTCACTTGCACGCTCACTCATACATGCTACTTCTACTTCAGAAGTACGCATCCACATACATCCACTCATTTCCATATCCAAATTCACCCAAAATTATTCTACTCCTATCTAGGAGAGAATAGCCAAAAACATTATCCTATCTCTGTTATTTCCCGTGAAATAAATGCTCGAGATATTTTGGCTACTACCACTTGCTACATTATTCCAGGAGGGTGAGTGCTCTGAAAAAAAAGTGAATACGAGGAAATAAAAAAGGGGAAGTGCCCGAAACCTTGAAAAAAGAAGAAAAAGTGAGATGAGAGGAAAAAATGGACAAGTGTCCGACAGTATAATTAGGGGTACAAGATACCCACCTGAGAGAAAAGAAAAAAAATATAGAGCATCTCATTCCCCTCAAAAGCCTCAAGTGCAAGGAAGGTATGTGCCCCCTCAAAAGAGCAAAAGTAGAATTACACTTTCACCATTATTTTCACCATTATCACCATTCATTCGCCACACATGCAGATCTTGATTTGACTTATTGACTTGTTCTTCTGGATCCAAGGTTTGACTATGCAATAAATGTATGTATTAGCTGTCTCCCACCTATGAGCTCCAGATATCAAAACCTTATTAGAGTAGGGTGAGAGAGAAGGCAATGCCACTATGCCTCATACAAAAAATACCACATACTTTGAGAGAAGGCATACACCATTACTGCCTTGGTAAGGATCCAGAAATACCACAAAAGAGAGACTAGAGAGAGTCATACAAGGAATCTCTGAGTTTTATTTGAAAATCTGCAAAAACTCCAGAGCTATAGTTAATCGAAAAACAAGAGACATGGCGCTTGACTAGACCGTTCTATCTTTTACCTGCTCAAGACACAAGTGACGGTTGCAAGCCCCATGGTGGAAGGAAAAATGAGTAAGTTTAAATCTTAACAGTTTACCCTAACCCAAAGATGAGATCTTGTTTGAACGCATGTGTACCTTTAAGGCAGGAAACAACTGCAGAAACTCTTGAGTTCATCCTTGCTCAGGGACGAGCAAAGGTTAAGCTTGGGAGAGCTTGTTAACGGTCCTTAATGCTCACATTTAACCGTCAATTAATCATGGAAAAGGATCCAAATGCAACCAACACCCAGACTTAGGGTTTTATCTGATAGAATTCTATGAGTTTTGGTGTTTGTCTATTTCTAAAGGGGGTTATCAGGAAATATGGAGAAAAGGCCCACACGTCGGGTTTACATAGAGATATTAATGTGCACCGCAATTATCCAACATCTAGAAGAGTCCAGAAGCCACGGGAACGAAACGGAGGCAGAATGGGGCCTGGCCTAGGGCGCCCGCCCTAGGGACCAGGGCGCCCACCCTCCTGTAGTGCCCAGTCAGGGTCCACTTCGGGGATTATGTCCCACCGACTCTAAGGATCAAGGAAAATCATGCGATTAAGGTCGGTTTGATCGGATGGTGGAGAATAACGTGACGCGAATCGATGACATGGAAATTCCTTGGGAGCTACTCTTCCTAGATTTCTTGGGGCTACTCTTCCTAGATTTCTTGGGGGCTACTCTTCCTAGGCTATATAAGGCGCCCCCACCAGCCCCTAGAGGTATACCTCTTCTACAGAATCAAAACTAGGATTTAATTATTCATCCAAGTAGAGAGGATCCCTCTAGTTCATCTAGTTCTAGTTCTACTAGTTCTAGTTCTAGTTAGTTCTAGTTGTAATCTAGAAAAATAGGGAGAGAGAAGACGAGAGCGGAGGAGGAGCCGAATCTGTCGGATCTTCCTCAACATTGTACTTTTGCAGCAAGTGGTTCGTTCTTCATCGTTCTCCAAGTTCTTCAATTCATAATTCCTGAGTTCTTTAACTACTTTTATTTACATTCAAGTTATTTATTGGATTCCCGCTTGCATCAAGTGCTCTAGTCTTTGAAACGCTAGAGTAGTAATTAATAGATTAGACGTGGTGTTTATTCTTGCAATTACCTGGAATTGCACCCAATCGTGCGGATTGTTGTGGTAGCCCTAGGGTAGTGACAGCCGTAACGGTCGACGTATTCCACCTCGTTCGGATCGGTGTTTGTAGGACCATAGTCAGAGCTTCCTAGCCCCCCTTCTCATCTCTTTCTGTGGTTAGTGTTCTGATGTTCCGAAATAAATAATCTTTGAAGTAATTCTTGATTCTTAGATCAACTAGAGAACTCTCAGGAAACTTCCTCTCTTCCCACCAAAAATAATTATATAGTTATCCTTGGGCGATCTTGAATCTTAATTAGTACACTCACGTTCCCTGTGGAAAATCGATACTCTGGAATACTCCCGGGTGAAAGCTACATCGGTATCCGTGCGCTTGCGGATTTTTCTGTTTGCGTTTGAAATACCCAACAACGATCTCTTCTTGAGCTTGGCTCTTGTTTTTCTAAATAATGCTTCGGGATTGTCAACAAAATTTCCTAGAAGATGTCTTCTACTCATACATTACCCTACATAAAATAAAATAGAGAAATAACGGGGTAAAACTGTATGAGAGAATTGATAATCTCAATCATATTAGTGATGCGAATGATGACTCAAAATTCCATATTCATTCCTTATTAGTAATCAACCTTCCCCGGCAACGGCGCCAAAAATGCTTGTTCGGCATTCTTAACGTCACTACCAAAAGTAGACTTAGTTTTCTAATTCTGATAACGGCGCTAAAAATGCAAACCTATCCCTCATGCCACTTAAGCCAAGTTGTCATCCCCAACATGACATGAGAGACATGGTATTGAAATATGCAATTTGTAACAGAACCGCCCAAATTATAAGAGATTAAGCCTAATGGTGACCATTTGCACAGTCAAACCATCGAGCTTAAGCTCATATAATCCCGGTAGTTCGTGGGATCTCGAGGGATTTCAAACCTCAAACTGTACACACATCCAACATCGTAATAAGTTCAGCGGTCACCATTCACAATTACATCCAGTTCGCACATCCTTCGTCACATACATCGGAGTTACTTAAAGTTATTACAAACCAAGTTCTCAAGTAGCGGAAGCTTCATAGTTTGAAAGTAACACACACACATTTAGTCTGATACAGTGCCATAGTTGATCATTCCCACAAAAGCAAAAGAGAAGGTAGAGTGACCATTGCCCTTGGTCTAGTCATCACCCATTGCTGGGTACAAGCAGAGGATGCAATAACCATAGTACATCTGCCCATCTGCAAAATAACATGGGAATAGAACCCTGAGTACGAGAATGTACTCAACTAGACGTACCCGTCATAAACCAAAAATAAAGACTCTTCAAGGATCATGAAGGCTGTATAGGGGGGTAGCTAAGATTTTTTGCGAAAAAGCACTGCTCAACTAGAATTACATCCTAACAGTACTCCCTTTTCTTTTAATTAGCTCAGGTTAGGTATTATTACCTATCATCTAGATTTACACCTGTACTAATTCAAACAAGTGTGGTAATATGATGGTACCTCATCATAGCATTCATAATCATTTATCATCATAACCCAAGTGTTCCATAGTCCTTACTACGAGGACGAAGCTCATGTCAAGTGCTCACTATCCAGGAACGATGGCGATTCGAATCGATTTCTGACCAGCTGGCGAGTTTATTCCCCACACAAACCACACTCACTGATCAAGTGAGCTACAGATCACCGTATTACACTATCCAGGACCAAATTGCGGGTTCAGCAGGCACCGCCAGTACCCGAGGACCGTTCCGGCGACCGAGGTATCCAAGGTATACCAAGGATGCGCGCCATGCCCTCGTCGTTCTCAACCATCACCAATACAGCGCATGGCGGCTCGACTCCCGGCCCAGATAGTGTTCAGGCTTCATGGTCGAAACGACTTATCCTTCCAGCTAAGTGTGGGGCATGCGTTCAACATGACAAGAGGGCCGTCAACGATCGGTCCTTAATCGACACAGGCAGGGGCACTACAGTCCACCCCACCATAAGACCCTGCCCGGTCTCAAGTTCCTTCCCACACTTGGTTACTTTTTCTCATAGCATTAACAGCTAAGTAAACAGGTGTCCACCTATATCTCGCAGGTGACAGGAAATCACCCGACTTCTACCGTACTAAGCAAGCTAAGCATAGACTCCGAGCCTATATACATAGGACAAGGTAGATAAACAAGTGGTGATATCAAGGAGTAAGTATGCATCAACGGTATCAAGCAATTCCTATCACTTAAATGCAACATAGTTGAACAAGCATGATATACTAATTAAGTTAGCGAGAATAGGGAGACTTAGAATGCTCCGGGGCTTGCCTTTCTCAAACATGCTCGGCTTGTGGTCTGGGCACTCGTGTAGATCTTCTCAAGGCTCTGGTCCTCTCAGAAGTTCCTGCTCCTAGGTCTCCTCCTGCTCCTCGGGTCCCACCTCGTTCTCCTGCGAGCCTGTATGATGCATGTGTGCTCATGAGTGGAGTGCGAGATGCCCGGGGTGCAATGCTTATGCAAGTGGGTACCAGATGATCATGACATGGTGCATAAATGACATAGGTGGTTATTTCTATAAGGTAGTCAACATCATCCAAGAACATGTACTCAAATTAAGCATCTATTGCATTCTCTTCTACAAGTTGCTTTCATGGTTAACCAACAACAAACAAGATGCTTCAAAGATACACCAAACACCTCTTTATTCTATTTAATTTATGCATAACAATTCATAATTTATTTAATCATTATTGGACCTTCAAAAGTAGCATATGTTTCTGTTTATCTATAAATTCCACAAAAATTACAGTAGATCACTAGTCGACCATAAAGTCTACCATTAATTTTTCATAATATTTGGGCACTTATTTTAGGCTACAAAAATTACAATATTATTCAATATAATTAAGTATAAATACCCTACTGTTGTCTAAGTGTCAAACAACAGATTTCATATTTTTATAAATTACTTGTTAACATAAGAAACATCCACAAAAATTTCTAGATTAATTGCATGATCCAATTATTTATTAAAAATCATAAATCACTGCCATGCAAGCATTTAAATCATCATAAATTAATTTATGCAGCAAATAATAGGTAACATATTTTTCCCAGAGACTAATCATCCATGCAGAGCCAACAAAACAAGTTTCATATTTTTTTGAGTTATATTTTAATTACTATGTATTTTCAAATTTTTAGCAAAAAATCTCAGCTACCCCCTATACAACCTTCATGTTCCTTGAAGAGTCTTTATTTTTGGTTTATGACGGGTAAGTCTAGCTGAGTATATTCTCGTACTCAGGGTTCTATTCCCATGTTGTTTTGCAGATGGGCAGATGTACTATGGTTATTGCGTCCTCTGCTTGTACCCAGCTGTTGATGCAAAAACTGATCTGCAAATACAAAGGGCTAATACCCGATTTAAAGTTAAGGCGTGCCAGCCGATTTGACCTTACTATCGGCAAAGGTGATAACTCGAATACTTTGGTCCCGACAACAGCGATGCGCCCGGATGCCACGGCCAAGAGGTATTCACGCGGAACTTGAGAACACGCCGAGCTTAAGTCGACGAATTCCTAAGAACTCGTAATAAAAAGGAAAATATGACGAAGTCGTCGAAAAAGTAGATGCTGGAATATGAGTAAAAACTTGTGTTTGATTGATTGATAGATGTCTCGATTACAAGGCCCTAGGGTCTACATTTATACCCTGCTCAAAGAGCTACAACCAGACACGACTAGAACTCGACTTCCAAATCAAACAGAATATGTATACAAAATGATCTAAATAACTAAGGAAAACATAAAACTATCCCCCCGTGACAAACTGGGACGCCACCATAGACCAATCGGCAACCTTCAAGTCTTCCTTCCGCGTCATCGGCAGACTCTCCATCGTAGCCACCGACAAAGGTTAATGCTAGCCATCGGCACAAACACATCCCCACCCATGGACTTAGCCACATTCAGCTGTCTCTTCATCGACAACTACCCTCATCGGCAACTCTCTCGCAGACCAGTTACCGTTGCCCTATCTTGCCGACCTACACTCTACCGATCCTGGATACGTGTCCAAAAACGGTGTCAACACATGCCCCCCAATTTTGGAGTATGAAATCATTAATGCTCCGAAATTCTCTGCAGTAATGATGCCTTTCCGCAATTAATTCTCCCAATTTGGCAACCGACAGCTTAAATTTGAACTACCTGGGCCCGACTTTTCGCATATTCCTCGAATTCCTCAACTTCCCAAACGGACATCTCCACTTTAATGGCCCATCGGCAATATTACCGTTACAAGGAACTACCGATGGACCGATCAGGAAATCCCGCATAACGAAATATCTCAACTTCCCAAACGGACATCTCCACTTTATTCGCCCATCGCCAATATTACCGTTACAAGGCGCTGCCGATGGACCGACCAGGAGATCCCGCACAGTGAAATATCTCTGGATTATGACCGCTTCCTGTCAAATCACCTGCACAATCGCATGATTATCGTGCAAACAGTTACCATATCTACCTGAGTACCCTTAGATTTCACAGATACGGCGAAGAGATAAGTCAGATTTGCCCTTGCCCGTTTTGTCCTATAAATAGTTCCTTCTCGGGTACTCCTTCTCCATCGCATCATTCTACAGCCCCAACTCCACTTTCCTGGCGGCGGCGCTGTCCGAGAGCTCCAACAACCCCAACGAAGCCCTTTCTTCACCAACCTCAAAGTCTTTAGTCATCCTTTTCGTGAGGAAATGGCCATCAACTTTACTGTTCCCGAGGTCAGTTCATCACCCTACTTTTCGTACTTTTACCATATCCTTGTTCATCCGCAATTTATTTTACTGAACACTCTTCCCCCGTTTTTTTGTTCTCCCCTTTTTTTCTTCAAAACCATTAGGATCTGTCCAATAAAATTGTCATCCATACCGATTAGCCACACCTCCAATGTCTCGGTCCACTAGGGAATCCAAATCCCATCGATCTGATCAATGCAGAAACAAACAGAATCCCTTTTAGAGCTGAGAATTTTTCTCTAGATCTGTGGAAGGATACCTTCCGTTCCTGGCCCAGTCCTACCGTGGGATGGAAGGATTGGTTCTTGAGAGTCATCCACTCAAATGAAGTTCAATGGGGTGAGCGAAAACTCGACCAATGCATCAGGTTATCCATTGCTAATATGCATAAAAATGAGTCACTGCTGATAGCTGCATCATATTTTTGGTCAGACACACTCAATGCCTTTGTTTTTGGTCACGGCCCTGCTTCTCCCACTCTTGCCGACGTGCTTATGCTCATCGGCTTAGATGTATCCTCTGCCGATAGTAGTCACCTGTTCGACACCACGCCTAGTGCCAAAGTGGAAACCCGCGCTATCGGCGGCTGGTCAGGGTACATTCATAAGTACCGCAGAACGGGGCCTGTCAACATAAAGGAACAAACCACCATCCTGAACATGTGGCTGGATAAATTTGTGTTCTGTGGTCGATCAGCAGGACCAACCTCTGTCTACCTATCGGCAGTAGAGAGATTAGCTAATGTTGGCCGATTTTCCCTCGGCCGATACTTGCTTGGCTCTGCCTACCATCTTCTCCACCATGTATCTAGGAAACTTCTGCTTGGTGAGTCCATCGGCAACTTAGGGGGTCCCTGGTGGTTCATTAATATGTGGCTCAGTCTCCATGTGCACAAGCGTCTTGAGTTCAACCTCTTCGCACCGCGCTTCCCCAGAGACATAGCCGAGGACTATGAATTGGATGAAGAAGAATCGGCAACTCGGCCTCCTCTGAACTTTGGCAAGGCTGTCATAGTTCTGCCTGGCACAGGTGGCAACGCAAACCAGATTAGCCGATTCTTCCAGACCTTGTATGAAGGCCGGACCAGAGAGCAGCGAGCATGGATGCCTTATGAAGATCCAGACACCATGTTCCCTTTGGTTTTCCATCCGTTCAACGATGCTCTTAACAAGGATCACGATGTGATGATGGCACTGATCACTCCCAGAGCTGTACTAGTAAATTTATTTGGCAGTGGGAAAGCCTCCAACCAAACCTATGAGTTTTACAACCCATCGGCACTAGCCCGTCAACTAGCCTTCGGTCAGCTACCGATTGCACTCTGTTATGCCGATGTGATAAAACCTAGGGAGACCATCACCAGCCTCCTCGAGTGGACCCGAGTAGCTCAACTGCCACCGAATGCCGATACAGATGCAGATCAATCAGAGTGGATCCCGGCCCTCTTCATTACTCAAGCGTACA
Source organism: Sorghum bicolor (assembly GCF_000003195.3). Lineage (NCBI taxonomy): Eukaryota > Viridiplantae > Streptophyta > Magnoliopsida > Poales > Poaceae > Sorghum > Sorghum bicolor. The sequence continues at coordinate 26,816,436 of NC_012874.2, forward strand.
AACAATGGTGGGAAGAATGGAAGGAGCATTTGTTCTGCAAATCGGCTCTTACGTACCGCGGCATGATCGACCCCCAGTACAAAGTTCCCAATAATACTGTAAGTATTTCCAAACCGATGTCTCAATTCTTTCACTTTTATTTCCATCAGTAACTCACTTTCTGTATTATATTGCAGGTTGATAACGTTCCCCCATCGGTAAGCAGGAGAGGCAAGCCGATTGATCTTTTTCTATCAGGCCCGATCTCCTCAATCGACAACAATGCTCCCACCTTGGCTGCCATAATGCACCGGGGTGTACGCCTGGAGAAGGTCACCACCAAGCATTCAAAGACATCTCCATCGGTAGCCGCCTCTGCCTTGGCGCAAGCCTTTAAGGTAAATTTTCAAATTTCTTTACCGATTTTATTCTTCCATCTAATACACTTGTACTCACGAATTCTCATCCTTGGTACAGCACACTGGTGCATCGGTAAGGACCAGAAGCACAGGTGCCGATGCCCCCCAGTCTAGCCAGGCGAAGAGGAACGGCTCCAAGAGCACCAGATCACAAGCAAAGCTCCAGAAGACAGCAACACCTCCTCCTCCCCCAGTGTCTCCAATTCCAGTGGAATCTTCTCCCTCCTCTCCAGAAGTCCAAATGCAACAGACACCATCTCCTCCTTAGCCGCAGGAAGAAGCTCACGTAGAAGAATTCCAACCAGAGGGACCCTGGCCAGAAGATACGTCGGCTGACTTACACGAGCAAACTGTCGATCCAGCAGGTTCAATCATAGCATCGGTAGTTTCCTCCATCCAAAGAAGTGCTGCTCCTCCTCAAGGTAACGTACTTTTTATGAAATTATTGCCGATGAACTTATTTCCCCTATCTTATAATTACTTCTGTTATTCTTTTAGCTGACATAGTCCCATCGGCAACCCCAGCCGATCAACCTGTAGTTCCATCGGCATCTTCCAGTCAGAGGTGAGAGACTGCCTTGAAACAAGTAAGCCATCCAATCTCCATCGGTATTATTTGTCAATACTGGACCATGGAATGACTGAGTTTATTTCTCTTTCAGGAATAGGATTCTGCCGATAGCTTGTTCTCCTTTGCCATCGACATCTCTGAAGACGAAGGTGAGGAAGCAAGCTCTTCTCGGGCAGTTGGGACCACATCGACAGAAATCAGGGCGAAGTTGGAAGAATTATCGGCCCTCCTTCATCAAGACACAGCCCAACTGGTTGATGACTCCGACCCAGCCAAGGCTTTGTTCAAGACTCTCAGAGGCAAAATTCCTACCGATGCTGAAGAAATCCTCTTTCAAGCTGCACATCTAGAGAGCCGCTAGCTGCAGTACTAGAAGGCCACCCAACGCATTGCCGACAGAGCTGCCCAGACTCAGCTTTCTGATGAAATGATGAAAGTGAAGCTCCTTGCCGATGAGAAGCACTAGAACATCGGCATCTTGAAATCCTCAGGAGATGCATTGAAGCACAAGATCTCTGATCTGTTGGCAAAAAGAGAAGCCCTGTTGGCAGAACTCAAGCAAGTAGAAGAAGCCTTGTCCAAAGCTCAACAAGAGGAAAACCAGCTGCCCGAGGCGATCAAACTCCTTGAGCAAGAGTGAAATATCCATGGCCGTAAAGCGCTACAGCTGAAGAAGAAGTTGAAGCCGGTGGAGGGTTCTGCCGATGAAGACATCAAAGAGATAGAAGCAGCCAACCAAATCCGCCCGCGCGCTATATCGGCGATACAGGCGTTGCTGAACATGTGAATTCTTCATCGGCAACATACTTGCTCTTTCCTTTTGAACAATCCTAGTATTTTGGTCTAGCCGATAGGACTGTTATCGGCACCTTTTAAAACGTTAAGTCCATCCCCAGATACATTTTGATCCAGCCGATAGGAATGTTATCGGTGCTTAAACTTTTATGCATCGACCCATATGCTTGGGTAACACTTCTTTAAATATTTGCCATTTAATGCTCTGGGAAACTCAACTCCTTCAAGAGTTTCTAAAATATAGGCATTACTAGGAGCCGATCGATTTACCCGATAGGGACCCTCCCAATTGGGAGACCACTTCCCAAACTTTGAACTTTTAGTCCCGATCGGTAAGATTAGCTTCCATACTAGGTCTCCATCGGCAAACTCCTTAGATTTTACCTTCCTATCATACCATCTGGCAACTCTCTTCTTATTTTCTTCTATACTCATCAAAGCCCTCAGCCGATATCCTGCTAGATCATCCAACTTGTCTGCCATCAGAGTAGCATAATCATCGGCAGCCAATTGATCTTGAAAAGATAGTCGCCTAGACCCAGTCTTAGTTTCCCAAGGTAGCACTGCATCATGCCCATATACCAACTGATAAGGCGAAACCTTAGTCGATCCATGACAAGCCATCCGGTAGGACCATAAAGCTTCATTTAACAATGTGTGCCACCTCCTAGGGTTTTCTTCAATCTTCCGTTTAATAAGCTTGATAATCCCTTTGTTAGATGCCTCGGCCTGCACATTAACTTGAGCATAATAAGGAGAAGAGTTCAATACTTTAATCCCCATACCGATTGCAAATTCATCAAATTCCCCTGATGTGAACATAGTACCCTGATCAGTAGTAATTGTTTGAGGAATTCCAAATCGGTAAATAATATGCTCTTTTACAAAATCAATCATATTGGTCGATGTAACTTTCTTCAAAGGAATAGCTTCAACCCATTTGGTGAAATAATCGGTGGCAACCAAAATAAACTTATGCCCTTTGCTAGATGGCGGATAAATCTGGCCGATGAAGTTGATAGCCCATCCTCGGAACGGCCAATGGTTGATGATAGGATTCATGGCCGATGCGGGCGCCCTTTGAACATTGCCAATTTTCTGACAGCCTTGACACCCTTTGAAATACTTAAAGCAATCCTCAAGTATAGTCGGCCAATAATACCCATTTCTTCTAATCATCCACATCTTAAAAGCCGACTGATGTGCTCCACATACTCCATGGATTTATCCCATCAAATTCTTAGCCTAATCATCACCTAAACATCTGAGAAGAATTCCATCAACAGTTCGGTAATATAATTCATCTTCAAGGAGCACATACTTGGTGGCTTGAAATCGAACACGCCTCTCTACTTTCTTAGATGGATCCTTTAAATAATCAATGATTTCTTTCCTCCAATCATCAGCACCGACTGCCGATATTGCATTTATCATGGGCTGATATCCCGAGGCATGTTGAGCCAACCGATTGGCCTCTTCATTATGCAGTCGAGGAACATGCTCTAATCGGAAATCCTTGAATTCCCTTAAAAGTTGCATACTCCTTTCGTGATAAGTTATGAGGACTTCACTTCGGCATTCATAGCTTCCAGCCAATTGATTTATAACTAGCATGGAATCCCCGAAAACCTCAACAGCATCAGCATGAACTTCCCTCAGCAATTCCAATCCCTTTATCAAAGCTTGATACTCAGCTTGATTATTTGTGGACATGGCAACAATCGGCAAGGAAAACTCATACTTCCTTCCCCGAGGGGAAATTAACACTATGCCGATTCCTGCCCCCCGGTCACACGTGGATCCATCAAAGAAGAGCGTCCAAGGTACAATTTCCAAGACCTCCACTGTAACGCAATGTTGAGTTACAAAATCGGCCATAATCTGTCCCTTAACCGCTTTAGCTGATTCGTAATGCAGGTCGAATTCCGACAACGCCAAAATCCACTTGCCGATCCTACCACGCATGATCGACATAGACAGCATGTATCGGACCACATCATCTTTGCAAATGACAGTACACTCGGCCGATAACAAATAGTGTCTCAACTTAATACATGAGAAATAAAGACACAGACATAACTTTTCAATGGCCGAATACCTAGTCTCAGCATCAACCAATCTCCTGCTTAAATAGGAAATGACACGCTCCTTCCCTTCAAATTCTTGAATCAAAGCCGAATCGATGACCACCCCATCGGTAGACAAATACAATCTGAAGGGATTCCCTTGCTGAGGTGGAATCAGAACTGGAGGATCCACCAAATAATTCTTGATTTCATCCAAGGCCAACTATTGTTCTTTCCCCCAAAACAAATTCTTGATCGGCTTTCAACTTAAGTAAAGGACTGAAAGCACGAATTTTACCAGACAAATTAGATATAAATCTCCTGATAAAGTTTACCTTGCCGATCAAGGACTGGAGCTCAGTCTTGTTGGTAGGAGCAACTATTTTATTGATAGCATCAATGGATCTCCGACTAATTTCAATCCCCCGCTGATGCACCATGAAACCAAGAAACTGTCCTGCCAATACACCAAATGCACACTTATTGGGATTCATCTTTAAACCATGCTTCCTTGTGCATTCCAACACCTTTCGCAAATCGACAAGATGCTTTATGAAGTCTCCAGACTTAACCACCACATCATCAATATAAATTTCCACCAGATTACCGATGAACTCATGAAATATGAAATTTATGGCCCTCTGATAAGTAGCACTAGCATTTTTCAAGCCAAAGGTCATGACTATCCATTCAAACAACCCAACATGACCAGGACATCTAAATGCAGTCTTTGGAATATCTTCTTCAGCCATGAATATTTGATTGTACCCTGCATTGCCATCCATAAAGCTGATAATCCGATGCCCAGCCGCAGCATCAACTAGCAGATCGGCAACTGGCATTGGGTAGCCATCCATCGGTGTAGCTTTGTTAAGATTTCTGAAATCAATGCAGACCCGAAGCTTCCCATTTTTCTTATAGACTGGAACAACATTGGAAATCCACTCGGCATACCGACACTGCCGAATAAATTTAGCTTCAATAAGTTTGGTTATTTCGGCCTTAATATTAGGAAGAATATTAGGATTACATCGGCGAGCTGGCTGTTGATGTGGCCGAAATCCAGACTTGATGGGCAACCGATGTTCAACAATCGATCGGTCCAAACTAGGCATCTCAGTATAATCCCAAGCAAAGCAATCTTTATATTCCTTTAACAAATCGGTTAACTGTAGCTTACACTCAGAATTTAACTTAGCACTAATAAAACTAGGTCTAGGCTTATCACCACTACCTATATCTACCTCTACCAAATCATCGGCCGATGTGAATCCCTGGCCTAATTTCCCATCCTCGGTGAACCTATCCATTAAAAACCTTCATCAGAACCGACTGCTTGGATCGGTGGAATTTCATAATCGGCAACTTTGAGAAAATTCTTTTCCCAAACTTCTCCTAAAATACTCCTAGTTCTTTCGTAGGTGTCTGCCTTTGCTGATGCAATGACATAGGAAGAATCTCCCGGGACAATCTCAATCTTGTCACCTACCCACTAGACCAAGCAATGATGCATTGTAGACGGGATGCAACAATTGGCATGAATCCAATCTCTTCCCAACAGTAAGTTATAGGCACCCTTTCCACTGTCACGCAGAAGGTTGTCGGCAAGGTTTTACTGCCGATGGTCAATTCAACGCATATGGCTCCCTTGACTGGAGACACATTCCCTTCAAAGTCTTTAAGCATCATATCGGTCTTGGTCAAATCCTGATCTCCTTTTCCAAGCTTCCGATACACTGCGTATGGCATGATATTGATAGCAGCCCCACCATCAATTAAAATCTTGGTCATCGGCTGACCATCAACCCTTCCTTTGATAAACAGAGCCTTAAGATGTTGCCTTTCATCATCGGCAGGCTTTTCGAATATGGCTGTCATCGGATCCAGAGCCAACTGAGCTATTTCGTCAGAAAACTCCAACTCATCATCACTGGATGGCGCAAGGAATTCCATCGGCAACATAAATACCATGTTGATATCTGCCGATGGCCCTTTTCCCTTAGGATCTCATTGTCGCTGATCCCCAGACTGGCCAGAGTTCTCGCCCTTGATTAACTCTTCTCGCCTTTCGCGCTGCAGTCTTCTCTTTTGTGTCCTAGTCAACCCCTCTGGACACCATGGAGGAAGTTGCTGCTGCCTTACCGATGGGCGATGATTCTCCCTTGACTCCATCCGATAAGTATTGGCGTCCCTGCAGAAGATGAACTCATCGGGAACCCGCGCATTAGCCATCTCTTCAAGTTCTTCCTGGTTCCTGGGAAAATATTCAACACGGTCACCAAGTCTGTCATGCACGCTGAGCCTGCCCCCTAGCCGATCATGAACCGACGCTCATCCCCTAATCGGCCCATCAAACCGGCGGTTATTGTTCTGATACTACCGATTTGATCTATCATACCGATCATAACCATTGCATTATGGGCAGTCTCTGACAGTAGGGAGCTTGATATTTTCCTCCCAACAATGGATGAAGAACGGACAATTCCAATGATCCCTATGCCGATTCCACTCCTATCGGTGTCTTTCTTCTTCCCGATGATATTCCTCTTGCTGGCGCCGATATCGATCCTCACGTTGTTGCCAAGTTTCCCGAGGCCTTCTATGAGTTATTACAATAGGAGACTGGGGAGGCCTTCCTGAATTAGTTCCCTCTTGGATCAAGCCTTTTCCTTTTGCATCGGCAGTAGTGATCTGATGTTGAGGATCTACCGATGCACTTCTTTTAGCTGCTTCCGATGTCAAGACCTTGGCCTTTCCCTTAGCATCCAACATGTTTGTTGGAAAAGGATGTTGATCAATCTTCATCGGCTTCTGGGTTTTGGAGCTATCAAATATGATCCTTCTAGATTCTATAGCCGAATGCAGCTGCTGTCTGGAAACTTTGCATTCATTAGTACTGTGAAAAGTTGCATTGTGCCATTTACAGTACTTCATCTTCTTTAACTCTTCAGCCGATGGGATTACATGATTGGGTGACAATTTGATCTGACCTTCCTGAAGTAGAAAGTCAAATATCCTATCGGCCTTAGTGATGTCAAATGCGAACTTTTCTGGCTCCTTGTGCCAAAAAGGGCAAGAGATCGGCTTCTTGTTCTTTACCCACTCTGCCAAACCGATGACTGGATCCTCATCGGTGTCCGAGCTTGCTGCTTCATCCACAAATGATACCTTTTTGTTCCATGCTCTTTTGGGCTCAAAAGGCTTGATATCTTGATCAGATATTCTCTGCACCAAATGACTTAAGCTTTCAAACTCTTGAGATGCATACTTATCCCTGATATGTTGCAACAAACCCTGGAAAGCCAAATCGGCTAACTGCCGATCATCCAGAACCAGGCTATAGCACTTGTTCTTGACTTCCCGTATTCTCTGCACGAAACTCTCAACCCATTCATCATTGCGTTGCTTCAATTTGACCAAATCGGTGATCTTCTTCTCGTGGACACCAGAAAAGAAGTATTTATGGAATTGTTTTTCTAGATCGGCCCAAGTCATCACTGAATTATGAGGTAATGATATAAACCAAGTGAAAGCCAATCCAGATAATGACGATGAGAACAAGCGAACCCTTAACTCATCCTTGTTAGCGGCTTCTCCGCACTGAATGATAAACCTGTTGACGTGCTCCATGGTCGACGTATCATCCTGCCCAGAAAATTTAGTAAAATCCGGCACTTTGTACCGATTTGGAAGTGGGATTAAATCATATGCAAGAGGATATGGTGTCCGATAGGAGTAAGTGTTGACTTTGGGTTTTATCCCAAATTGGTCTCTCATTACTTCAGCAATCATATTGGCCCAATAAGCATCGGCATCCTGCTGATGAGGCGGTTGCGGATCTGGCACCTGCTGGTAAGCTTCCACGTGTCGGTGCGGTGCACGATCCGCATGGAACATTGGGTTAATCATATGACCACCAACCTGCTGACCGCCGAGCTGCTGACCACCCAGATGTTGACCACCAAATTGCTGACCAGCGATCTGCTGGCCGAGATTCATTGGCTGATTGGCCACCCCTTGGGTCTGGAATCTAGGGTAGATCTGGCCTTATTGAAACCTTGTAACCTGATGATTTTGTTGGGGCATTTGTGGAAAGACTTGCTGCTCAGGCCATCCACTATTAGCGTTCATCGGCATAGGGCGTGCCGATGACTGGTAATTGGGCATTATCATTGAATTGACATACCTTGGCTGAGTCATAAAGCTCTGTTGCATCAGCATTGAATCTGCCGATGCGTTAGGCATCTGGAACGTTGGAGCTTGAGAATTCCCAGTGTAAGGCCTTGAAGTAGTGGTTGTAGTATACTGGGGACTCTGATTCATCGGCATATTTGGAGGTGCCGATGCCATAGGAGCCTTGCCTCTCATATCAGCCGTCTGAGATACGCTAGGTGTCTTCAATGTCAACTCTGGAGGCATACCATAACCCTACCAGTTAGGAGGAGGGATCGATCCCGACATTGCTGATGCCAATAGATCTGTAGCAAGCTTAATCTGCCCATCTGAAGTCGATGGATTGGTCGTCATCGGCGTAGATTGTGCATTAGTGACTCCCAACGTGCTTGGAGGAACAGTAGTTTGTGTACCCGCAGCGGCTGTAGCAGCCGATGTAGCTGTGACCACCGATGATCCTGGCTGATGATGAGAGGGGCCCACATAATCTGGTGGCAATTGTCCTTCTTTGAAAGTTCTAGCCACGACATTGAAAACCGTATTGGACAGCACACCAGCTTGATTGATCAAAGCACGGTTAATAGCACTATCAACCATGTCTTGGAGTTTACCAGGATTGGCTTCAAAAGTAACCTGCTGAGGCATCGGCAGTGCTTCCTTCTGGATCACCTCACCGCTCCTGTTTATGCTGAAGGACCTCAAACATTGCTGCTTATAGTCCTCCATTGCTTTGGCAATAGCTTGCTTCTGCTCATCCTTGAGATTGGCTTCCGTAACAGGGATGACATTCTCCTGATCAAACTCAGTAGTCGACATGTTAATCTTGATCTTGAATTAGTCCCACTGGGCGTGCCAAAAGATGTGTTGATGCAAAAGCTGATCTGCAAACACAAAGGGCTAATACGCGATTTAAACGTTAAGGCGTGCTAGCCGATTTGACCTTACTATCGGCAAAGGTGATAACTCGAATACTTTGGTCCCGACAACAGCGATGCGCCTAGATGCCACGGCCAAGAGGTATTCACGCGGAACTTGAGAACACGCCGAGCTTAAGTCGACGAATTCCTAAAAACTCATAATAAAAAGGAAAAAATGACGAAGTCGTCGAAAAAGTAGATGCTGGAATATGAGTAAAAACTTGTGTTTGATTGATAGATAGATGTCTCGATTACAAGGCCCTAGGGTCTACATTTATACCGTGCTCAAAGAGCTACAACCAGACACGACTAGAACTCGAATTCCAAATCAAACAGAATCCGTATACAAAACGATCTAAATAACTAAGGAAAACATAAAACTATCCCGCCCGTGACAAACTAGGACGCCACCATAGACCAATCGACAACCTTCAAGTCTTCCTTCCGCGTCATCGGCAGACTCTCCATCGCAGCCATCGGCAAAGGTTAATGTTAGCCATCGGCACAAACACATCACCACCCATGGACTTAGCCACATTCAGCTGTCTCTTCATCGGCAACTACCCTCATCGGCAACTCTCCTGCAGACCAGTTACCGTTGCCCTATCTTGTCGATCTACACTCTACCGATCCTCGATACGTGTCCAAAAATGGTGTCAACACCAGCAATGGGTGCTGACTAGACCAAGGGCGATGGTCACTCTATCTTCTCTTTTGCTTTTGTGGGAATGATCAACTATGGCACTGTATCAGACTAAATGTGTGTGTTACTTTCAAACTATGAAGCTTCTGCTAGTTGAGAACTTGGTTTGTAATAACTTTAAGTAACTCCGATGTATGTGACGAAGGATGTAGTTGCGCAGGCATGGTGTGCATGGCTGGTGTGGACCAGAGTGGTCACACAGCATGGCACATGCGCTGGCACTAGATGCACGAACGTGGACAAGAGAGGACGTTCCTGGCTTGGGGTTGATCGACGAGGACGTCGATCTCTTAAGGGGGTGAGGATGTAACACTCGGCCCAGGGCTTAATAGGATTAATAGGAGACTTATACCAACAAGTTGCAACTTCTTTTCCGGAAGCCCATCTCCAAAGAACTCTAAAGTTAAGCGTGCTTGGCCTGGAGAAATTTAGGGATGGGTGACCGACCGAGAAGTACTTCCAAGGTGCGCACGAGTGAGGACAAAGTGTGCAGAAAAGTCTACTGTTGGTCTGTGGGGGCTGACTATGTCCTTGTTGACACCGTTTCTTGGGCACGTGTCCAGGATGGCAGGATAAAGTGGCAGTATGCTGTTTGCAAGATGAATTGCCAATGAGGATGGTTGCCAATGAAGGAGAGGTCGGATGTGACTAAGTCCGCAGGCAGTGATGTGTTTATGCCGATGGCTATAATGGGGGAGTCTGCCGATGACTATGGCAAGGAGTCTGCCGATGATTCGGAGGAGAGGTCCGGAAATTGCTGATCGGTTTATGGAAGAATTTTAGTTCGTCACGGGAGATAGCTTTGTTATTTCCTTATTTATTTAAGTCGTTTTGTATACGGATTTCGTGTAATTTGGAATTCGAATTCTAGTCGTGTTTAGTTGTAGCTCTTTGAGTAGGGTATAAATATGAACCCTAGGGCCTTGTAATGAGACATCTATCAATCAATCAAACACACATTTTTACTCATATTCCAGCATCTACTTTTCGACGACTTCGTCATACTTTTTTCCTTTTTATTACGAGTTCTTAGGAATTCGTCGACTTAAGCTCGGCGTGTTCTCAAGTTCCGCGTGAGTACCTCTTAGCCGTGACATCCGGGCGCATCGCTGTTGTCAGGATTAAAGTATTCGAGTTATCACCTTTGACGATAGTAAGGTCAAATCGGCTGGCATGCCTTAACGTTTGAATCGGGTATTAGCCCTTTGTGTTTGCAGATCGATTTTGCATCAACACATCTTTTGGCACGCCCGGTGGGACAAGATTCAAGATCAAGGTCAACATGTCGATCTCTGACTTCGATCAGGAGAACGTCATCCCCGTGACAGAGGCCAATCTCAAGGATGAGTAGAAGCAGGCTATTGCCCAAGCTATGGAGGAATACAGGCTGCAATGTTTGAAGTCCTTCAGCATAAATAGGAGTGGTGAAGTGATCCAGAAAGATGCTCTGCCGACGCCATGGTAGGTTACTTTCGAAGCCAATCTGGGCAAGCTCCAAGATATGGTTGACAGTGCTATCAACCGTGCTTTGATCAACCAAGCTGGTGTACTCTCTAATACGGTTTTCAATGCCGTAGCAAGAACTTTCAAGGAAGGACAAATCCCTCCAGATTATGTGGGCCCTACTCATCATCAACCAACAGCACCAGAGGTTACGGCTCCATCGGCTGCTTTGACAGCTGCGAGTGCACAATCTGCTGTCCCTCCAGGTACATTGGGAGCTACTAGCACACAATCTGTGCCGATGACAACCAACCCACAAACTTCAAGTGGGCAGAATAAATTGTCTACATATATGTTGGCATCGGCAATGTCAGGGTTGACTCCTCCTCCCAACTGGTGGGGCTACGGTATGCCTCCAGAATTAACACCGGGTACATCACAGATAACTGACATGAGGGGCAAAGCTTCTATGGCATCGGCGCCTCCCAATGCGCTGTGGAACCAGAGTCCTCGGTATACCACAACTACTACTGCAAGGCCTCACACTGGGAATCCTCAAGATTCAATGTTCCAGATGCCTAATGCATCAGCAGATTCAATGCTGATGCAACAGAGGTCTATGGCCCAGTCGGGGTATGTCAATTCAATGATGGTACCCAATTACCAATCATCGGCAGCGCCTATGCCGATGAACGCTAATAATGGATGGCTTGGACAGCAAGTCTTTCCACAATCGCCCCAACAGAGTTACCAGGCTACAGGGTTCCAGCAAGGACAGATCTATCCCGGATTCCAAAGTCAGGGGATCCCCAGCCAACCGATGAATATCGGACAGCAAATCGGTGGACAGCAGTTTGGTGGTCCGCAAATTGGAGGGCAGATGATCAACCCAATGTTCCGTGCAGATCATGTCCCGAACAGACACGTGGAGGCTCGCCACCAAGTGCCGGACCCGCAGCCGCCTCATCGGCAGGATGCCGATGCATATTGGGCCGATAAGATCGCTGAAGTAATGAGGGAACAATTTGGGATAAAACCCAAAGTCAACACTTACTCTTATCGGACACCGTATCCTCCCGCATATGATTTGATCCCGCTTCCACATCGGTACAAGGTACCAGACTTTACCAAATTTTCCGGGCAGGACGACACGTCAACCATGGAGCATGTCAACAGGTTCATCATTCAATGCGGAGAAGCTGGTAACAGGGATGAATTGAGGGTTCGTCTATTTTCATCATCATTGTCTGGATCGGCCTTTACCTGGTTCATATCATTACCTCCTAATTCAGTGATTACTTGGGCCGATCTAGAGAAACTATTCCACAAGTACTTCTTTTCTGGAGTTCATGAGAAGAAGATCACCAACTTGGTCAAATTGAGACAACGCAATGATGAATCGGTTGAAGGCTTTGTGCAGAGAATACGGGAAGTCAAAAATAAATGTTACGGTCTGGTTCTGGATGATCGGCAACTAGCCGATTTGGCTTTCCAGGGTTTATTGCCACATATTAGAGATAAGTATGCCTCTCAGGAGTTTGAAAGCCTAAGTCATTTGGTGCAAAGGATTTCTGATCAAGACATTAAGCCTTTTGAGCCCAAAAGAGCATGGAACAAGAAGGTATCATTTGTGGATGAGGCAACAAGCTCAGATTCTGATGAGGAACCAGTCATCGGCTTGGCAGAGTGGGTAAAGAACAAGAATCCGATGTCTTGCCCTTTTGGGCAGAAGGAACCAGAAAAGTTCGCTTTTGACACCGCTAAAGCCGATAGGATATTTGATTTTCTGTTCCAGGAAGGTCAGATCAAGTTGTCTCCTAATCACGTGATCCCATTGGCAGAAGAGTTGAAGAGGATGAAATATTGCAAGTGGCATAGTGCAACTTCTCATGACACTAATGAATGCAAAGTTTTCAGACAGCAGCTGCAATCGGCAATAGAGTCTGGGAGAATTAAAATTGACAGTTCCAAGACTCAGAAACCGATGAAGACAGACCAACATCCTTTCTCGACAAACATGCTGGATGCAAAGGGGAAGACCAAGGTTTTAACGTCGGAAGCAGCTGAGAAAAGTGCATCGGTGGATCCTCAGCATCAGATTACTACTGCCGATGCAAAAGGTAAAGGCTTGGTCCAGGAAGGAACCAATTCAGGAAGGCCTCCTCGGTCTGGCATCGTTATAACTCATAGAAGGCCTCGAGAGAATTGGCAGCAACGGGAAGATCGGTATCGGCGCCAGCAAGAAGATTATCGACGGGAGGAAGAAAGATGCCGACTGGAGTGGAATCGGCATAGAGATCATTGGAATTGTCCGTTCTTCATCCATTGTTGGGAGGAAAATATCAAGCTTCCCACTGTCAGAGACTGCCTTGAGTGCAACGGTTATGATCGGTACGACAGGACCGATCGGCGTTATCATGATGATGATCGGCGATTTAATGGGCCAATCAGAGGAAGGGCGTCAGTTCATGATCGGCTGGGGGGCAGGCTTAGCGTGCACGATAGGCTTGGTGATCGTGTCCAATATTTTCCTAGGAACCAGGAAGAGCTCGAGGAGATGGCTAATGCGCGAGCTCCTGATGAGTTTATATTTTGCAGGGATGCTAACAGGCATCGTATGGAGTCAAGGGAGAACCGACGCCCGGCAGCAAGGCAAAAGCCACTCCCTCCATGGTGTCCTGAAGGGTTAACCAAGACACAGAAAAGGAGATTGCAACGTGAAAGGCAAGAGGGGCTAAGCAAAGGCGAGAACTCTGGAAGTCAGCAGCCATCAGACACTAAGAGGGAAGGTCCATCCATCGGCAGGAGTCAACATGGTCTTTATGTTGCCGATGGAGTTTCTTGCACCATCTAGCGATGATGAGTTAGAGTTTTCCGATCAGATAGCTCAGCTGGCTCTGGATCCTATGACAGCTATCTTTGAGAAACCTGCCGATGATGAAAGACAGCATCTCAAAGATCTATTCGTCAAAGGAAGGGTTGATGGGCAGCCAATGACCAAGATCCTAGTTGATGGTGGAGCTGCTATTAATATTATGCCGTATGCAGTATATCGGAAGCTTGGGAAAGGGGATCAGGATTTGACCAAGACCGATATGATGCTCAAGGATTTTGAAGGAAACGTGTCTCCAGTCAAGGGGGCAATATGTGTGGAGTTGACCATCGGCAGCAAAACCTTGCCGACAACTTTCTTTGTGATCAGTGGAAAGGGTTCTTACAACTTATTGTTGGGAAGAGATTGGATTCATGCCAATTGTTGCATCCCGTCTACAATGCACCAATGCTTGGTTCAGTGGGTAGGTGACAAGATTGAGATTGTCCCAGGGGATTCTTCTTATGTTATTGCATCGGCAGAGGTGGATACCTATGAGAGGACTAGGTGCATTTCAGGGGAAGTTTGGGAGAAGGATTTTCAAAAAGTTGCCGATTACGAGATTCCACCGATCCAAGTAGTCGGTTCTGACGACGGTTTTTAATGGATAGATTCATTGATGATGGAAAATTAGGCCAGGGATTCACATCGGCCAATGATTTGGTAGAGGTAGATATAGGTAGTGGTGATAAGCCTAGACCTACTTTTATTAGTGCTAAATTAGATCCTGGGTGTAAGCAACAATTAACTAATTTGTTAAAGGAATATAAAGATTGCTTTGCTTGGGATTATACTGAGATGCCTGATTTAGACCGATCAATTGTTGAACATCGGTTACCCATCAAGTCTGGATTTCGGCCACATCAGCAACCAGCTCGCCGATGATTATGCCACTTTGATGACCGATGAGTTGGATGATCTAGCAAGGCATCGGTTAAAAGCTTTAATGAGTATAGAAGAAAATAAGAAGAGAGTTGCTAGATGGTATGATAAGAAAGTGAAGGCTAAGGAGTTTGCCGATGGGGATTTGGTATGGAAATTAATTTTGCCAGTCGGGACTAAAAGTGCGAAGTTTGGAAAGTGGTTTCCTAATTGGGAAGGTCCTTATCGGATAAGTCGATCGGCTTCTGGCAATGCCTATATTCTAGAAACTCTCGAAGGAGTTGAATTTCCCAGAGCATTAAATGGCAAATATTTAAAGAAGTACTACCCCAGCATATGGGTCAATGCATAAAAGTTTAAATGCCGATAACACTCCTATCGACTGGATTAAAGTGTATCTGGGGATGGACTTAATGTTTCAAAAGATGCTGATAACAGTCCTATCGGCCAGACTAAGACATTAAGAAAGCTGAAATGCAGAAGAGCAAAGGTGTGTTGCCGATGAGAGCTTCAGATGTTCAGCAGCGCTTGGATTGCCGATATGGCGCGCAGCCGGATCTGATTGGCTGTTTCTATCTCTTTGGTATCATCATCGGCAGAACCTTCTATCGGCTTCAGCTTCTTCTTCAACTGCAGCGCTTTGCGACCGTGAGCATTTCGTTCTTGCTCGAGGTGCTTGATGGTCTCCGGCAGTTGGCTCTCTTCTTGCTGGGCCTGAGACAGAGCATCCTCTACTTGCTTGAGTTCGGCCAGCAGGGCTTCTCTTTTTGCTGATAGATCAGAGACTTTCTGCTTCAGTGCATCACCTGAGGACTTTAAGGTGCCGATGTTCTTATGCTTCTCATCGGCTAAGAGTTTTTCTTTCATCATCTCCTCAGAAAGCTAGATTTGAGCAGCTCTATCGGCAAGGCGTCGAGTGGCTCTCTGGTACTGCAGCTGGCGGCTTTCTAGGTGTGCAGCCTGGAAGAGGGTTTCTTCAGCATTGGCAGGAATTTGGCCTCTAAGGGTCTTGAACAGGGCCTTGGCTGGGTCAGAATCGTTGACCAGTTGAGCTGTGTCTTGATGAAGTATGGCCGATAGCTCTTCCAGCTTAGCCCTGGTTTCTGCCGATACAGTCCCAACTGCCCGAGAGGAGCTTGCTTCCTCACCTTCTTCTTCGGAGATATCAATGGCGAAGGAGAATAAGCTGTCGGGAGAATCTTGTTCCTGAAAGTGAGGATGAAATAAGTCATTTTTATGGTCAAAGCTTCGGCAGATGATACTGGTGGAAAATTGGATGACTTACTTGCTTCAAGGCGATTTCTTGCCTTTGACTGGGAGGTGCTGATGAAACTGCAGGTTGATCGGCCAAAGATACCGATGGAGCTACAGGTTGATCGGCAAGTGTTGCCGATGGAACAATGTCAGCTAAAAGTTAACAGAAAAGGTTATAAGATCGAAAAGAAGAAGCTCATCGACAGTAATTTTGAGGAGAGCACGTTACCTTGAGGAGGGATGATACTTGTCTGAAGTGAGGAAACTACCGATGGTATGATTGAGCCTGCTGGATCGGTAGTTTGATCGCCTACGTCGGCCGGCACATCTTCTGATTGGGGTGCTTCTAACTGAGGTTCTTCTTGCTGGAGTTCTTCCATCTGTGGTGCTTCCTGCATTGGTTGGGGAGACGGTGCTTGCTGTGTCTGGACTTCTGGAGAAGAAGGAGAAGACTCCACCGGAATTGGAGACACCGGAGGAGGAGGGGGAGTTGCCACTTTCTGGCGCTTTGTTCCAGCCTTAGCACCTTTGGTGCCCTTTCTCTTTGGCTGGCTAGACTGGGGGGCATCGGCACTTTGACGCTTGGCTTTTGCCGATGCACCGGTTTGCTGCAACAACGAAAAGGGGTTTATAAGCACAGATATTGCCTTGAAAGCCTGCGCCAGAGTGGAAGCAGCTACCGTAGGCGATGTCTGAGTTCTCTTGGTGGTGACTTTCCTGAGGCGCACACCCCGATTCACGACGGAAGCCAGAGTGGGAGCATTGTGGCCGATTGAGGAGATCGGACCTGATGGAAACAAGTCGATCGGCTTGCCACTCCTGCTAACCGATGGGGGGATGTTGTCAACCTGCAAAAGGAATACAAGGGTAAGCTACCAATGGAAATAGTATTGAAAAAATGAAACATCGGTTTGAAATACTTACGGTGTCATCGGGGACTTCGTATTCGGGGTCGATCATGCCGCGGTATGAGAGGGACGATCTGCAGAATAGATGCTCTTTCCATTCTGCCCACCATAGCTTGTATGCCTGAGTAATAAAGGCAGCTGGAACCCATTCTGACAGATCTACATCTGTATCGGCATTTGGTGGTAGTTGGGCTACTCGAATCCACTCAAGAAAGTTGGTGATGGGTTCTCTGGGTTTTATCACATCGGCATAAGGAAGTGCAATCGGCAACTGGCCGAAAGCTAGCTGACGAGCTAATGCCGATGGATTGTAAAATTCATAGGTTTGGGGAGAGGTTTTTGTGCTACCAAAGAAATTCACTGGTATGACTCTGGGAGTCACAATTGCCATCATCACCTCATTATCCCTGTCAAGAGCTTCATCAAATGGATTGAAGGTTAGAGGGAGCATACTGTCTGGGTCATCATAAGCCAACCATGGTCGTTCATCTCTGGCCAATCCCTCATACAGAGTCTGGAAGAATCGGCCGATCTGATCCGGATTACTCCCTGAACCAGGTAGAACTATGGCAGCTTCACCAAAGTTCAGGGGGGCACGTGTTGCCGATTCCTCTTCGCCCAACACATGATTTTCGGCTATATCTCTTGGGAAATGCTGTGTGAACAAGTTGAAGTCAAGGCGCTTATGCAAATGCAGATTGAGCCACATGTTAATAAACCACCAGGGGCCTCCCAAGTTGCCGATAGACTGACCAAGCAGGAGTTTCTGGGCTACCTGATGGAGAAGATGGTAAGCAGTGCCAAGCAAGTATCGGCTGAGAGGAAATTGGCCACCGTTAGCCAGTCTCTCTGCTGCCGATAGATAGACAGAAGTCGGTCCTGCCGACCGACCACAGAATACAAACTTGTCCAGCCACATGTTCAGAAAGGTGGTTTGTTCCTTTATGGTGACAGGCCCCTTCCCACGGTACTTCTGAATGTACCCTGACCAACCGCCGATAGTGCGAGTCTCCACTTTGGCACTAGGAGCGGTATCAAAGAAGTGGGTGCTATCGGCAGAAGACACGTCCAGACCAGTGAGCATAGCTACATCGGCAAGAGTGGGAGAAACAGGGCCGTGGCCAAAGACAAAGGCATTAAGGGTATCTGACCAAAATGAGACGCAGCTATCAACAGCGACTCGTTCCTATGCATATCGGCAATAGATAGCCTGATGCATTGGGCTAGCTTCCTTTCACCCCACTGGACTTCATAAGAATTGCTGATCCTCAAGAACCAGTCTTTCCACCCTACGGTAGGGCTGGGCCAAGAGCGGAAGGTGTCTTTCGACAGATCTAAAGAAAAATTTTCAGCTCTAAAGGGGATCCTGTTGGTTTCTGCGTTGATAAGGTCGGTTGGATCTGGGTCCCCTAGAGGGCCGAGGCATTGAAGGTGTGGTTGATCGGTGGGGATGACAATTTTGTTGGACAATTCCTAGTGATTTTGGGTGTAAAGGAAACACAAAAGAAAGAGGAAAAGGAAGATATTCAGTAAAATGAATTACGGATGTACAGGGATACGAGAAAAAATATACAGGAGACGAGATGGAGATCTGACCTCAGGAACGACGAAGCCAATGGCCATCTTGCTGCGAAGAGAGTGTTTGAAGGCACCGGGGTTGATGAGGAGGAGTGCTTGTCGGAGGTCTTGGGAGTTTTAGATGGCGCCGCCGCTGGAAAAGTAAAGTTAGGTGGTGGAATGATGTGATGGGGAAGGAGTACCCGAGAAGGAACTATTTATAGGACAAAATGGGCAAGGGCAAATCTGACTTATCTCTTTGCCGCCTCCGAGAAATCCGAGGGTACTCAGGTAGATATGGTAACTGTTTGCACAGAAATCAAGGGATTGCGCAGGTGATTTGATGGGAAGCGGTCATTATCTGAAGATATTTTACTGTGCGAGATCTCCTGGTCGGTCCATCGGCAGCGTTCTATAACGGTCATATTGCCGATGGGCGAATAAAGGGGAGGTAGCCGTTTGTACGAACGTCCTGGTCAGTATATCGGCAGATCTTTGTAACGGTATTATTGCCGATGTACGGTTGAGAGAGAAATGCCCGTTTAGGAAGTTGGGGATTTCGAGGAATCTGCGGGAGAATAGGGTCAGAGTTGTTCAGATTGAGGTTGTCGGTTACCAGAATAGGAGCATTAATTGTGGGAAGAAGGCATCATTACTGCAGAGAATTTCGGAGCATTGATAGTTTTATACTCCGAAATTGGGGGGCATGTGTTGACACCGTTTTTTGGGCACGTGTCCAGGATGGCAGGATAAAGTGGCAGTATGCTGTTTGCAAGATGAATTGCCGATGAGGATGGTTGCCGATGAAGGAGAGGTCGGATGAGACTAAGTCTGCAGGCAGTGATGTGTTTATGCCGATGGCTATAATGGGGGAGTCTGCCGATGACTATGGCAAGGAGTCTGCCGATGATTCGGAGGAGAGGTCCGGAAATTGCTGATCGGTTTATGGAAGAATTTTAGTTCGTCACGGGAGATAGCTTTGTTATTTCCTTATTTATTTAAGTCGTTTTGTATACGGATTCCGTGTAATTTGGAATTCGAATTCTAGTCGTGTTTAGTTGTAGCTCTTTGAGCAGGGTATAAATATGAACCCTAGGGCCTTGTAATGAGACATCTATCAATCAATCAAACACACGTTTTTACTCATATTCTAGCATCTACTTTTCGACGACTTCGTCATACTTTTTTCCTTTTTATTACGAGTTCTTAGGTATTCGTCGACTTAAGCTCGGCGTGTTCTCAAGTTCCGTGTGAGTACCTCTTAGCCGCGACATCCGGGCGCATCGCTGTTGTCAGGACTAAAGTATTCGAGTTATCACCTTTGCCGATAGTAAGGTCAAATCGGCTGGCACGCCTTAACGTTTGAATCGGGTATTAGCCCTTTGTGTTTGCAAATCGATTTTGCATAAACAGTCCTAGAAAAGCTGCCAGATGTAAGCGGGCCCCTCCTCGTGGAGGCGGCACGTTACACAATTGCTCCTGAATGAATAATAAATGAAATCTACAAGCGCATAGATTAATACCGATGTAGCATTTTAACCGGAAAGTATTCCAGGTATCGTTATTTATATTTTTACCACTGGGAAGGGATTGCTAAACATCAATGTTGATTATGGAATGGAATATAGAATTGAGTATCTATCAATGCATGTTTCATGCAGGGATAAATGTCACATAAATGATAGATAAAGTATGATTGGTGATCAAGTGGGCAGGCGCCCAGCTCTTGCCCCCTCTCGGTCCTGATTTCTTCTGTTATGGAAAACACACTTTTGGTAATCCGAATAATCCCTCAGATAGAAAGTTTCGCACGCACATCGACGGGAGCAACCCGAACAACCCCTAGAGGCACTTTTTGACCCCTATATAAACAGACCCCTGACATCAGTTTTCAAACACCAATCCACCCAAGCCTTCTGTTCTTCTTCAATTAGAGCTTGTTTAGTCCCTCGCTGCTCCCATGGCCGAGAAGTTCCACGATGATTGGGAAGTCGTCCCCTTCAACCTCAACATGGATCTTAAGGAAGACCCCGACGCCTGTGCTCTCATCCCGGCCAACACAAAGCGACAACTATAAACCATGCCATTACGCCAGCACAGCTCCATCCAATCCTACCATGCTCAACCAGTTCTCACCGCACCGCCACAACCCCTACTTCTCAAGGGATCATCATCCAAGACGAAGACCACCATCAAGGTGCCAACCGGCATGAGGATCCTTCCACCTAGACCCAATGAGAGGGTCGTTGGAGTCAAGACCAACCAGAGCGGCTAGATCAGCAGTATTCGCTACACTACCGAGGAGGAGAGACCTTACTTCGAAGGGATTAGAGCAGCCAAAGTCCGTTTCATCCCTCCAAAGGCA
Source organism: Sorghum bicolor (assembly GCF_000003195.3). Lineage (NCBI taxonomy): Eukaryota > Viridiplantae > Streptophyta > Magnoliopsida > Poales > Poaceae > Sorghum > Sorghum bicolor. Next base: position 26,837,340 of record NC_012874.2, read on the forward strand.
GCCCTGAAGCATGCTGTCAATGCTTTTGAGACACCTAAGCGTCGCAAGACTATAGTAGATATTGATGAGGACGTTCGCAGGCTAGACAGAGTCGTCATAGACCTCCAGTCCTCGGTTAATTCCCTCACTAGGCAGCTCTCTAACCACAACACCGTTATATTAGGTCTTAGGCATGATCTTGCTAGTACCAATAAGAAGATCAAGGAATTAGAGCGCCGCTAAGTTATCTAGATTAGATCTTGAGGCAATGCATCTTAGTTTTTAAATTCGGTTTAGGTTTACTATTATCATCAGTTTGCTACTATCATCGTCAGTTTGCTACTAGTCATTTGTAATAAATGCCTCAAGATTAATAAAGAATATTATTATTATTATGTCTTGTATGTCTCTACTTTACTTTTGTGAAAGAAAGCAGAAAACAAGTATGGGGGAGATCCCTCGACATGCCAAACACACTTCGACTACACCACACCACGATTCAAGTACACACTCTGCACACTTTACACATACACATATCTTGAATTATGCAGAATACTGTTTCCGATATGATAAATTAAAAAGATTAAAATGTTTCTAATCATGATTAATCTCACTCTTTGATATTTCCTGAAAATTGCAATTATTGAAAAATCATTTTAAAATCCAGTGTTACTTAAGTCATTTTGGAATGTGAGATGGTAGAGTATGAGTTTCTTATTCTTGATATCATTGTTGCTTGGAGAATTTATCTCAAAATCTTCAAAATTCTAGCTACCATCCTCAGTGTTTTATATGCCTAATAAGCCTGAAAATATTAATGATAATTATAAAAGCTATCTACTCTGTATTGAGTTTGTTCAAAATCAGTTAGACCCATGTTCAGAGATTTATCATGCTCCTAAGATCAAGACATTTATTCAGAAAGATTCACTCTTCCGAAGTATTATTGCATTAGAGGCATGGGCTATGCAAAAATAAAGATATTTCGAGGAAATAAAAAGGAGCAAGTGCTCGGTAACCTCCCAGAAAAAAATGGACAAGTGTCCGGCACTAGAATTAGGGGTACCTCGGTATCCACTTAAAAAAAAGAGAGAAGAAAAGAAAATGATAGCCCATGGTCCCTCTAATAAGCAATATGCCATCAAGAGTTGACAAGTTTTTAATTTCCAAAATCTTTGATCTAAGAGTATGACATTCTTCTCCTTGGATCCCGTTTTGATCAGGCAATAAATACAAGGTAAGTATGCTTGAGAATTTTTGCAAATTAAAACAGCCTCAGTGAGATATATAGAAGATAATGAGTGATCTGAGAGAACCTATGAGGATAAAAGTTAAGCTAACTTTCTTTTCAAAAATATAAAAAACTCCAAGTGACAGGATTGAGGAGAAAGGATCTTTACTCTTAACCATATATTTCCCTAACTATAGTACACAGTGGATCTTAATACCCTGCGAATATGAAGAAAATGTTTTACCCCAGATATTGTTCTTAACCATCCTTTTCTCGAGGACGAGTAAAAGCCTAAGTATGGGGGTATTTGTTGACGGTTCTTAAGTATCAATTTTAATTATCAAATAAACAAGAGAAATGACCAATATACAAACAACACCTAGAATTAGGGTTTGATCTGACAGAATTCCACAAGTTTTGTTGTTTATCTGTTTTTGCAGGGGGTTATCAGGAAATAAGGAAGAAAGGCCCACATGTCGGGATTATATAGAGATATCAACGCACCGCGCAATTTTCTACCATCTAGAAGACTCCAGAAGCCAAGGGAACAAAGCGGAGGCCGAAAGGGGCCTGGCCCAGGGCGCCCGCCCTGAGGACCAGGGCGCCCGCCCCCTCCTGGATGCCAATCAGAACTCTTTTCATGGACGATGCTCCACCGACCTAAAGGATCAAGGATAACCGTCCAATCAATGTCGGTTTGATCCAACGGCTCACGTTCACTTGAGGGGACTATAAAACCAGACCCCCTGGCCCCTGGAGGAGACAAGTTCATCATAGAGTTGAGAGGAGCCCTCGAAGGAATACCTCTCCTCTAAATAAAATTTCTTTTTAGGCTTAGCAACCAATGTGAGTAGAAATATATCTTCTAGTTTCTACTAGATTGAGAGAGATAGAGTGGAGGTGTAGATCGGAGGAAGCCCGGCCTGTCGGTGTCTACTCTGAGTTTGTACCTGTGGGATCAAGTTCTCCTAACCCGAAGCTTGCTCCTAGGATTCTTCAGTATTTCGACTTCTAAATTCTAGTAAGTTCTTGTTTTATTGTTCTTTGGTTTATGAGTTTACTTTAATCTCTTCGCGTAGAGTTTAGAGTAATCATCTCTAGCGTAGACGTGGTGTTTGGGCTAGGATACTCATAGATATTCCCTGATTAGCTAGACCATGGTAGTAGCGAGGAACGTGACATTTCTAAGTTACCTTTGCAAACCATATCTCGTTAGGAGGAAGGATAGGGTTTATAGGTGCGGGTTGAACATCCTCTATGGTGTTTAGATTCCGTAAGCTTCCCCAATAGAACAGTAGATCATCCTTACCAAGGTTAGAAGGAGATTACGGTTGTAGTTGTCATAGAACCGACCAAATTATAAGAGTTCAAGTGTAGAAACGATCGACAAGCAATCAAGTTTCCAAACTTGAGCCCATATAATCCCGGTAGTCAACTGAAATCATGAAGGACTTCAAACCAACTTGCAACAAACCAAGATCGTAATAGTTCAACACAACACAGCGAATGTTACATAGACATTCATTGCCGTCAAAGCGGCACCACATCGGAGTACTTAGTTATTACAACCCATGTTTGTAGTAGCGGAAGCAAAATAATTATTACACACACTTTCCAAAGTTCAGTTCACAAGTTCTTGTTATAGCTAGAGTCGTACACCATACATCCAAAAGCAGCAGGTATGAGTTTGTTAGAGAACCGTGCCCAACGGTTAGTCCTCATCCCCAGCGGGATGGAGACAGGTCTTGCAGAAGCCATCACAAAAGATATTATCTGCAACAGTTGGGAATAAACCCTGAGTACGAGAATGTACTCAGCTAGACTTACCCGTCTAGTATAACATAAAAGACATCAAGGATCATGCAAGGCAAATATCAAGTGGAGCTGGTTGACTCAACATTTGCCAAAAGCTTAATTTATAACTACAATGTTGTGAGAGCATCATATTTAATCATCATCAGCTTACCACTAGATTTGCACCTGTACTAAAACACATCACTTGATTATTACAAACAATAATAACCATATCAAATTCATCATATGTTCTTCCTTGCTATCATTATTATCATGAACCAAAGTTCTTTAGTGAATGCTACGTTTGCCGCTGCTCTGTCAAGTTCTCACTAACCGGGAGAGACGGCGATTCGAATCGAATTCCTATCCAGCTGGAGGGGTATTCCTAGCACTCACCCAAGCATCCCCCGTCGGAGAGCCAACGGGTCACCTTTGGTACGACTCAGTAATCGTGGTTCCGATCAGCGCTGCACTCCCAGGGCTACCACTCTGCCAGGGAGGTCAGGAATTTTAACTCACCTGCCTTTGGACTTACGCCAATGGTCCCCCGCACACCGCACTTCCTCCGGTAGTGCGCACTTTATACTTGCCAGCCTTCCGGCCTGAGTCATATTACTAGGCTTCGCGGTCGGAACGAGTTATCCGGCCAACTAAGTGTTAGGCATGCGTTCAACATGACAAGAGAACGTACAATGGTGGGTCCTTAGCTGCCACAGACAGAGTTACTACAACCTTGCAATACTCCGTCCGGCTTAAGTAAATTTAATCAGGTTCCATCCACGATAGCACATATAGTCCATCGTGATCCGACATAACCCTATATCACGCAGGTGACAGGAAATCACCCGACTTCTTCCGATTAAAGCATGGCTAAGCTGCTACTCGATCCTAACTCTATAACCAGGTAGTGGTAGAATATCTGGACAAGGATTGAGTAAAATGCAGCAAAGGTTTCATCACAACTCCTATACTTAATGCATCAATAGATATAACATATTTAAGTAAACTTTCGAAAATAAAGGGAGACTTAGAATGCTCCGGGGCTTGCCTTTCACGAACGAAGCTGGCTCGTGGTTAGAGCACTCAACCTCTTCTTCGGGCTCCTCGAGTCCGACATCCTCCAAATCCATTACACCATCAACTCCTATAACTTGTTGCTTTCTAGGAATAGCTATATGCTTTGGCTTTTGGCTATTTTTCTTTTCATCCTTAGAAAGGATTTGTTCCACATAGAAGACTTGTGCGGCACGGTTAGCAAGGATCCACGGATCATCTTTATAACCTACTTTACTTAGGTCAAGAACTCTCTGGCCATAGTTATCCATAGTGACATGTTTATCTTGAACCCATCGGCATTGAAACACTGAAATCCGTAGGCGTGGACCATATTCTACCTCCCATATGTCATCAATGAACCCAAAGTATGTAGTTGTTTCACCAGTTGCATCATCTATAGCCTCACATTGAACGCTACTATTCTGTGCCATGCTCTTGGTGTCCCTATAGCTGGTGGAAAATGAAAAGCCACTAATGTCATAGCTCTGCCATGATGTGACCTGGCTTGATGGTCCAGATACTAAAATCTTGATGGTTTATGATTCCTCTATCATGTCCAAATCCTTTAACCGTGTGGTGAACTGACACTTGTGTTCCTTGTGCATCCTGGATTGTCCTCACGAAGCTCTTTCATGTGCTGCTCAATGAATGGGTCCATTATTATGAGTTGTAGTATGCTATAATGTGCCTCTAGGACTATGTTGTAATCTGGTGGGATGAATGATTTCTGTCCCATCCTCCTACGTCCATCAAGCCTTCCCTCATGTCGCAATGGAGGCAAACCAATTGATACCTGGTCGTTTAGGAGATTATTACATAATGGTCCTCCAGACTCAATGGCCTCTTCTGTAGTGTACGCCTCTATCATGGAACCCTCCGGATGAGCATGATTTGACATATAGCCATTCAATATTGACATGAAATGCTCATACATCCATATTTCATGGAAATACATGGGACCTAATGCCTCTATTTGAGGCACCAAATGAACAACAAGGTGTACCATGATATCAAAGAACGATGGGGGAAAGCACATCTCCAACTGGCTCAATGTCTCTGCAACAAATTTTTGTAGGGACTCTAACTCATCATGGACAATTACCTTCTCAGATATCTAATTAAAGAAGTAGCACAACCTTGTGATTGCCATCTTTAAGGACACTGGATTTGTAGCCCTGATGGCGATAGGAAGAAAAGTGCTCAGCATGATATGACAATCATGAGTTGGAGTTGGTGAATGCAAGGTCTTTCATCGACACAAGAATCCTTATGTTGGAGCAGAAACCAGATGGAACTTTTAAATTCTTCAACCACACACACATTGCATGTTTCTCCTCTTTGTTCAGGTTGTAGCTTGCGGCCGGTAGCTGGTACTTCCCATTCTCTAGGAGTACAGGCTGAAGTTCTCTTCTGATCTTTAAATGTTGCATGTCCGAACATGAATTGAGACCTTCCTTTGTCTTGCAAGGTTCCAATTACGCTTTCAAACACATTCTTCTAAACATGCATACCATCGATCGCATGTCGTACGTCCCCTTCATTTGCCTCCATAACCTTTCTTGGTTTCCCATCTTTGGACTTCTTTCCAAAAACAAACTTCACATTCTCAACTATCTTGTACACTCTAGCCCTTTACTACAACCTAACGGAGCAGTAGAATTTGATTCATCAATATTGTTGAAGTACTTATTCATCTTTTGTAAGCGGTACTTATGGCCTACCGGTAGCCATCTTCTGTGCCTCATGTACACTATCTTGTTAGATGCAGGAAGAGACACGTGCCATGTTCCATCTATGCACTCTACACAACCAACCTTTCCCTTGAACTGGCCTGATAATGAGAAGAGAGCAGGGTAATCATTAATTGTGACAATAATAATTGCTCTCAGTGTGAGTGTCTCTTTCTGGAATGCATCGATCATGTCCACACCTACTTCCCATAGTGTTTGCATGTCTTGCATTAAGGGCTCTAGAATTACATCCATATCAACTCCAGTTGTGTAGGTCCAGAAATAAGAATGGTTAGCAAAAGATATTTTCTCTTTTGACACAACCATGAAGGAAGGTTGTATATTGCCAGGATCACTGGCCATGTGTTGTGCGTGCTGCTCCTTTCACCAAATTGATTCATTCCATTAGTACTCAGTGCAAACCTTACATTCCGTGGATCGTTAGCAAAGTCCGGATATTTCTTATCGAAATCTTTCCATTGCTTTGCATCGGCTGGATGTCATAACTTTCCATCATCTTTCCTTTCATCCGAAGCATGCCAGGTCATAAGTTCAGCGTCTTTAGGGTTTGCAAACAAACACCTCAAATGATCACCACGGGGAGATACCATATCACCAAAGCAAGAATTCTTCTCAATGCATAATAGTCCACTTCTTCATTACTACTAGGCTTTGAGCGCTTGTCTTGTTGAGTCTTTGTTTGGGTCTTATTTCGCTTTGTCCCTGTAGAAACAGAGGCTAGATTCTCTTCCTCCCGATAATCTTTGTTTGTCTTGTACCTACTGGCACCATAGTTTGGACAACTGTCTAAGTCTTTATACTGATCACCCCGATATAGAATACAATGATTTCTACATGCGTGGATCTTCTCAACACCTATCGTAAGTGGACTGACTAGCTTCTTTGCATAGTACGTGTTAGCAGGCACTTTGTTCTCCTTAGGAAGAAGGTCTCAAAGTATACGCAAGAAATCATTGAAGCTATCATCGGACCAACCATGTCTAGCCTTCATCGTCAAAAACTGAAGAACAACACGTAATGTCGACCACTGTTTGGTACAACCTTTCGACTCATCGTACAAAGTGTCCTCTGCTGCCTTCTTCAATGCTTCCATTCCCTTCATGAAGAATATTGATGGATCCGCACAACGGTTCATTATCTTCAAGAACATGTGTGTTAGCATGCTGAGTTTCATTGACATCAGACGTATGAGTTTGATTGACATCTAGCACAACATGATGAGTTTCATTGACATCTGTCACAGCATGAAATTCATTGAGAGGTGGCATTGGACCCTCCAGATTGATGTTAGTTGCAGTGTTGTCAGTTGTCCGCATATAAGATGCAGAACTACCCTCACCTAGTCCTCCATAAATCCTCTGCAAACCACATGGGAAGAAATTGCTTCTACATTATCAAATACCATAATATTTTTGCAGTCTGCGCATGGACAACATATGTGCTTCGCCTTTGTTCTGCGAGCATGTATCTTTGCGACATCAATAAATTTTTGGACATCCACTACATATGATGGGTCCAATCTTGATAAGTTGTACTCCATAATGACCTCTCCATATTTAGCTGTAATTAGTTAAGAACAATGTAGGTCAATCTAAAAACAAAACTAATATAACCTCCCAAAACAGTCTTAACTAAGATACTAACCTCCTTCTATTAAACAAAGATGAAAACCTGCCCCTTACAGAGTTTACAATTTATGGAATTTAAATAATTGTTTAAACTCATTTTCATAATTATAAAAAACAATTGATAAAATTTAGGAATAATTCAAGGATTTCTATGAAGTATTTACGCACAAAGATTTGAAAAAGTATTTATTTGCCATTTTATGATTTTCAACATTTTAATGTTTGAGTTTATAAAGTCTAATTCATGTGAAAAAATAAAAGCTATAACTGAATCAAAATTATAAACTTCAAAATGTCCTCATCATTACTCTATTGTATGGATCTACTCACAAGAATTCTAAAAAGTATTTATTTTCTATTTTTTTAATTTTATACAATTTACTATGAATTTACATAAAAATTTAGCTAAAACTCTCTCTCTTGCCCTATGAACCATAACCCCGAGCAATAATGCATGATGAACTCTAGATCTAGAGCACCTCCAATACAAGAATTGAACCAAAGCATTACTAAAAAAATAGCATCAAGGGCACAAACTAACCTTTTGGAAGTTTCTCACCAAAGAAATGAAGATCAAAACCGCCCCCTTGGAAACTAGAATCGTCTGGTCGGCCAGTGTGCAGAGCTCACGGGAGTAACTATTCTTGTCTAGAGGTGGACGAAGGGTATTTATAACAGGCTTAACACAGGCAGCTCATAAAGAGGGCCGCCTATGTAAATACATTAGCACAGGCGGCCCTCTATACAAACCGCCGGTGTAAAAATGCACATTTACACAGGCGGGTGTCGTAACGCGACCACCTGTGTTAATGGTATTTACACACGCGGCTTGTATCGTAAGCCGCCTGTGTAAATGGACCGTTTACATATGGGGCTGATTTAAGAAAACCGCCTGTGTAAACTTGTTTACACAGGGGGTTCTCTTGTTGGGTCCACTGAAATTTTTCTACTAGCGCCATGATATTGTGAATCGCCTATGAAATAAAACAATGTGCCAGCGAAAATGATTTTTGTACTAGTGATAGTTGCATTGCATATAAATGTTTTCAGTTTGTTGTTTAATATATGGACCTACTTTTAGATTCATGATCTATATTTCATACCTAAAATTTAATATAGGGTCTTGCTTATTAATGCACTTGCCTTTTCTTATTTTTGTAGTACTCTAAGAAAAATCATTGCAACAAAGAAGAAGAAAAAACCCACCATGGCTCCAGGAACTCGGTGCAGCAAGAGAGTGAGGGTAGGTCGACAGGCAGAGGAACAGCCTGCTCAAACCAAAATAGGATCTTCAAAGAGCCTTCAAGCTACACAGACAGATGACCACAATGTTGTACAACCAACAGATGGTCATGATGGCATAGCAGACAACTCTACTTGTCGGCGTCTAGACTCGTGGTCTAGACACAAACGAGTATAAGTACGCGTGACCACCTAAACCCGGATGGTGATGCAAGTGGAACACAGAGAGTTTATACTGGTTCGGGCTAAGGATGCCCTACGTCCAGTGAGATCGGGGGGTCTGTATTGCCTTGCACCCAAAGGTGCTTGTAGTATGGGTGTACAAGCAGGTTGCAAGAGAGGGCTAAGTCCCAAGTCTCGACTTATGTGTGGTGGACAGAGCGCTGGTTGCTACTCTGTGAGTGAACTCGCTTAGAGTTGTGGTGTTTGTGTATTGCTTGGCCGTGTGTTGTGTGGATGTCCGTGTCATGGATGCGAGCCCTGGTTCCCCTTTTACAGTCTCAAGGGGGACACAGGGTTTTACATGCGTGATTGGTGATTTCCTCTGCTGAGTGGTGAAGCCACAGTCCCGACCCTGTAGATGCTTGCCCATCCCGTCCTTGAGGCATGGCTGTCAGCGTGCCTGCTCCTGTGAGGGGTTACCGAGTCCTGTTGGAGTCGTGGGGGTCGGATCGGTGATACTGCAGCCCGACCTGTAATAGTAGGAAAAGACAGCTAATAGTGACACTGGTTAATCTCTTCCATTCCTCTTTCACTGTGAGGCGGTACACCACAGTGAAAGAGGTAAGGTTACACAGTGAAAGAGGTAAGGCCACAGTGGCCGGGGTGGTTGGAATAGTCGCCTCCATGCCCTGCTGCGATATGGGAGTCACTGCGCCTGTCACGTCGTGGGTACAGGCGCCGTGCGTTGGAAGCCTTGCTCTGTGCTAGGGGATCGCGCGAAGCGGTGTTGGCGCCCGAGCCCTAGAGGGGTCGGGAGAGGTGGAACTTGTGCCCGAGGCCGAGAGGGGTTGGGCGAGGCGATACTTGCGCCCGAGGCTAAGGGGTCGGGCGAGGCGGCACTTGCGCCTGAGGCCAAGGGGTCGGGCGAGCCGGGGCCCGCGCCCCGATGATTGCGGATGGTTTGCTTTGTCTTTTGCGACTTTTATTACTCTGATTTGGGTATCCCTTTTTATGGTACCCAACAGTAACCCCCGAGCCTTTGAAGGGGTGGAGGCACCCTTTCAAAGGTTCTCTTTCAAGGGACTATTTTGTTTGACTTGGAGCTTTTCCACTTTCTCCGGAGGGTGCGCGCGAGCGCACCCGCCGGGTGTAGCCCCCGAGCCTTTTGGAGGAATGGTGTTATTCCTTCAAAGGCTTTTACCCCTGAGTGTTGTAGTTCAGAGTACTTAAGGGATAGGTTGCGTGTTCTTTACACGTAGTGCCTGTTCCCATCGTGCGAGGAAGCCCCCGAGCCCTTTCCCCACAAGGGTCGATCAGGTTCTTTCTCGTCTTGTAGTTACGTCCCTCATTCTTCCGTTCGCTCGGAGGAGGGGTGGGTAGCACCATACTACCCTCGATGGGCTAGTATCGACGTTCCTCGGGAGCTGCAAGCGGGTAAATCCAAGTGGATGTCCGAGTCCCATTCGATAGGGGTCGGCTAGTGGCCTTATGGGCACATCTCAAAATACCCGAGGGCAGTCACGGTGGATATCGAAACCGTTCGCTAGGTTCCGAGGGCTCGGTGCCTCCCTCGATGGGATCCCACTCGCGCGGCACTCGCATGGGTCTGGGATACAACTGGCAAAGATGCGCCGACCCCCTGAGGGGCTCGGACCATGGCCTCTATTGTGCTCATCTTCAGTCATCCCTCGCTCGGTTATCCTGAGGCGACTGTTCGAACCCGCTTTACAAGTCAGTATTGCAACCTCTGGAACGTAGGTGGCCGTGGCCTGGGGATTTTTATCTCGAAAAGTTTTCAGATTTGATTATAGTATCAGGGTCGGGCGAGGCGGAATCTGCCACCGACGGAAAGCACCATGCAATATTTTGCTCGGGGTTAGCAGGGGATCGGGCGAGACGGAATCTGTGCCCGACGTAGACCGCCCTGCGACTTTGGTCAGCAAGGGGTCAAGCGCCGCTTGCCCTGGAAGGAATCGCCCTGACATATCTTTTCAGGGCGCTCCTTTTGAGGCACTGTGCGTGGGGAGTCGAAACGGCCGTGCCGTTGTGCCCGGACCGGATGCGACGTTTCACTTGCGAAATTAATGCACGCGTGCGGCGGGCGTGAGAATCGGGGGAAGTGGGCGTTTCAAATTTTTTTCACCTGGTTAGGGAGCGGGTGACGGTTGCTCTTTTCCCTGTGTATCTTCTGTGCGAGAGGTGTGGCTGTGGTGCGTTCCTTCTATAAAGGCAGTCGCAGGGGCTTCGATTCCTTTCCTCCCGCTCTCGCGCAAAAAGCTCTTGCCTCCTGCTCTCCTTGCCGCCGTCTTTTCCACTCCACCCCGCAAGCACCCTACTTCGCTCGCAGCCATGGCCGGCGACGATGCGTGGCCTCCTAGCAACGTGACAAGGTCCGTGCTAGAGGCGCGCGTGAAGGCTGGGATCCTCCGCCCCATCACGGATGCCGGGCTGCCGAAGTGGATCGCTCCCTCGGTGAATGACAGGGAGCCAAACCCGCCTCCGGGCTATGTGGTTTGCTTCCTGTCGTTCTTGGACCAGGGGTTCGGAACTCCGGCCAGCCGTCTTATTCGAGCGATTCTACATTATTATGAGGTGGAGCTGCATAACCTCAACCCCAACTCGGTGATGCAGGTGGCCGTATTCGCCACGGTGTGCGAGGGGTTCCTGGGGGTTCCTCCCCACTGGAACCTCTAGCTTCACCTCTTCAAGGCGGATATGTCCGCCCGCTATGAGGGAGGGGAGAAAATTGCCCTGCGGGTCGGCGGTTGCACGCTGCAGCTTCGCCAGGCGCGGTCCCATCAGTACATCTGGAGCGCCATGCCTTCGTCGAACCGGGGGTGGCAGAGCGGATGGTTCGAAATCCGGAATGACGACGGGCTGCTCCCGGAGTACACCGGGAAGATGGTGACCGAGTGCCCCCTGAAGTGGGCGTGGGGCGCCCCTACGGAAGAGCAGAAGAGGCTTGCCCCCCTTCTTGTGGGGCTCGAGAAGCTGCGTGACGCCAGAGTCACCACGGCCACGGTGGCGACGGTGTTCCACAAGAGGAGCTTGCTCCCGCTGGCGCTACGGCGGGCATTCATGTTCGAGATGACCCGGGACGTCCCCTGGGTCGGGACGAGGATGCTGGAGGAGCCGGTGTCGGCGTCGGACATAGCCGCCCGGGTCTCTAAGACCACGCACCCAGACCTGAAGAACTCTCGGGTGGTGCCAGTGCACCCTGAAAAGGGTTACATTTCTCTGGTAAGGCGCCCCCTTTGTTTTTGATTTTTGCGTTTGTTCCTTTTCCTCCCTGCCTCAATCCTTTTTTTTGCTCGTTTTGCAGGGGATGGGGATCGTCAAGGACTCTGTGCCCCCTGTCCCTGAGGACAAGGTGCTCCGGGCCAAGAATCGGGCCCGGAACGAGGAGCAGAAGAAGGCTAAAGAGGACAAGAAGGCAAAGGCTGCAAGGAAAGCGCAGCGTCATGAGACCTCCGCCAAGAACCACTGCGAGGCCGAGAAGGCGGGGCTCCCTCTGCCCGACCCTCCCGAGACCTCGGTCTCGGAGATAGAGGGTGGGGGGCACAACACGCACTGGCTCGACGAGCTCGAGGAGGAGGCGGACGACGTGATCCCCCCCGTCGGTGGGGGGATCGAGATCCCGGAAGGGTCGAAGGCCCGAGAGGGGTCCCAAGCACCGGGGGCAAATAGACCGTACCCCACATCATTGTAGATGACGAGGACGGTGCCCCACGAGAGGGCTCTGTCCCCTCGGGTCCCCAGGAGGGGGAAAGGGCGCCAGGGGGTGGATCCGAAGCGCCCCTATGGCCGGTGGTGCCGGAGGGCCCGACTGAGCCCCGCCCAGTATCCGGGGCGAAGGCAGGCGGCTCGGCTTAGGCGCCATAGGCCGAGGGCACTGCCAAAGCTCCCACGCCAACCGCCGCGGAGACGGGGGTCCATCCGACCGCCCCTGGCGCTTTCTTTTGACTTTTTGTTTTTCTCTTTCTTCTGACTTGCGTTATCTCCTCTTCAGCCGGAAGCACAAGGCGACTTCAGTGGAGCTGGCTCCCCTGAAGGCCGTGAAGAGGGGGGCGCAGTCAAACCTTGAGTCGGCGAGGCCCAAGTCACCGCCACCCCTGAGTCAGCGAAGAGGGGGAGCTCCCCCACAACGAAGGGGGGTAGGGGACTGGGTGAAAGACGCCGGATCCCCCGACGAAGGAGGTGGGGACGCCGAGGCCTCCAGAGCCAGAAGAGATGGTCCTGGCCCTCGGGCTATTCCCCCTTCTGGGGATGCTAGCCGGGGGGCTATGATCGTCAGGTAGAGGAGGGCCGAGCCGAGGGGCACTTAGCGTGGTGGCCCCTGTGAGGCCCCACGAGAAGGGGCCGGCCCGACCCGAGGCTCCTGCAAGGGAGGGAGGAGGGAGAATGGCTTGGGGTCAGGACCCCGTGATCTGGCCCAACCCTGACGACCCAGAGGGGAGGGCCAGATTCGTGTTAGACGACCCGTCAGAGGCCTATCTCTGGCGGGGTCTTGAGGAATGTGGGCGCGCGAGCGTCGAGGTGCTCATCCGAGCATCCGAGCTCGTGAGCCCTGATATGTTCATGCTTGCTTAGGTACGATCTCAGTCCCTTTGTCGGTAAGGTGTTTGCGTCTTTGGGCTAACTCTTTGCTTAACACTGGAATTTTTAGGCGCTCCAAGCCGCTTCCCTAGAGAAGTCGACGTTCCTCCGTGAGCAGCGGGACGCCTGGGCGGCCTGTGATGACGAAAAGGCTACGCGGGAGGCGGCCGAGGGGGAACTCGCAAAATAATGCGAGATCTTTGCTGAGCTTCGGCAGAAGTGCTCGGCCCTTGCGACTAAGGCTCGGGAGGCCCGAGAAAAGGTTGCTCCCCTGGAGAAGAGGGTCAGCGACCTTACCCAGGAGTCCCAAGAGCAGAGGGCAGCCGCTAAGGGGTATAAGGGTGAGGTTGCTCGGCTAGAAGCTCTGCTTGCCGAGAAAGACGTTGCCCTAAACCAAGCCCAGGCCGACCTCTCCGCAGCTCAGAGCGTGGTGGCCCGTTGGCACCGAAGATCGGCGGAGAATGAGAAGCGAGCCGAGGGTAAGGACTTAATCTTTTACCATGGCTCTTTTTATATTTGGATTGACTTTCCTGACTTTTATATTTGTCGTTCTGTTTTTCAACATAGTTGGAGAAGAAGATGGCCGAGGCAGCCTCTGCCGCCGACGCCTTGCAGAAGTCCCTTGACGCTGAGGTCATGGACCGCTTGGCTCTGGAAGCCGTGGTCACCTCGGCGTGCGAGGGGCTCGTGGTGTCGATGGGCGAGTCGAGGTCGTCGCTGTGGAGTCGGATTGAAGCTCTCCACTCCCGGGCCGGGGAGAGGATGAAGGAGGCGCTCCACGCCGGGGTGAAGAAAGCCCTAACGGTGGTGAGCTCTCACTACGTCAGCATTGATTTGCTGGCGGTCAGTGAGGGCTATGTCCTTCCTGATGATGAGGTGGAGGCCCAGGAGGAGCTGCAGAGGCTTGAAGATGCCGCGGACGCCCCGGGAGATGCCTTGGCCGCCTTCTTTGACGCCGAGGTGGAGCTTCCCCCCCTCGGCGCACAGGGGCCTGGGCAAGTAGGCAACAAGGCCCTTAAGTTAGATTCTTCTTTTTTGCAAGTAGGGCAACAGGGGCCCTTATTTTCTGTATAAAACATTAATGCTAAATATGAATATTTATATAATTGTTCCTTTTAAGATTTCCTTTATATTTCTTGTTGTCTCTTTTTTCCCTATGCCGACCCGACCATGGCAGCGCAGGGTCGGGTGAGCTATTTAGGGTCTACACTAGTCAGAGCGTCCGAGCCTAAGTCCTTTCCTCTTCCTTAGCAATTTTTAGAAGTTTGGATCCGTCCCCTGTTCCTATGGGGTGAGTAGAGGTCGTCCTTGCCCGTGGGCATGGATCTTTCCTCGGGCTCACGCCTTAAGGTTTAGGGGATGGTTCTGCAGTTTCTTAAATCCCTTTAGGAAATGAAAGAAAGACCCTGGGTCGGGGTGCTTTGACTTGTGTGAAAAAAGAAAAAAAGATTCGGAGTTGCCACAGGGGGTTCCCCCGTGTAGCCCCAGAGGGGGGCTCAGACTCTACAAGGCAGATCCGAGTCTTACTCTCTAAAGAGGAACGACCATATAATTTTGAACTTTCATTTATTCTTTCGAGGTGATGAACAAATGGATATTTTTACAAAATTCTAAGGGTAGAAGCAACGTAGCTGTTCTATATTCCACGCGTTCTTGAAGACCTCCCCTGCTTCGTTGGCGAGCTTGTAAGTGCCAGGTCGGAGAACTTCGGCGATGACGAAGGGTCCTTCCTAGGGGGGCGTGAGGTTGTGACGACCCTTGTTGCTTTGCCTGAGCCTCAGCACCAAGTCGCCGACTTGAAAGGCTTGGCCTCAGACTCGCCGTGCGTGGTATCGACGGAGGGCCTTGTTGACGGTCCTTAAGTATCAAATTTAATTATCAAATAAACAAAGAAAAGGATCCAAATGAAATCAACATCTAGATTTAGGGTTTTATCTAACAGAATTCCATGAGTTTTGGTGTTTGTCTATTTCTGCAGGGGGTTATCAGGAAATACGGAAGAAAGGCCCACACGCCAGGATTACATAGAGATATTAACGTGCCGCGCAATTATCTTACATCTAGAAGACTACAGAAGCCACGGGAAGGAAGCGGAGGCCGAACAGGGCCAGAGGCAGGGCGCCCGCCCTCCTGCCCTCGGCGCCCGCCCTGACTTGGAGCCCAATCAGGACTCTTTCTCTCGGGATATCTCCACCGACCTAAAGGATCAAGAATAACCGTTCAATCAATGTCGGTTTGATCCGACGGCCCAGGTTCACTTGAGGGGACTATATAACCAGACCCCCTGGCCCCTGGAGGAGGCACCCCTTGATCATTATTCATAGACAGAGCAAAAGCTAGGGTTTAGAGATGAGAGCTCTCCTCTCTTCTCTAAACTAGAGTAGATCTAGATAGTAGCGAGATGGAGAGCGAAGGAGGATTAGAGGAGAGGCCGGCCTGTCGGTTCTTCCTCCGGTTGTACTTCGTCATGGTCAAGCTCTAATCAAGCTGGCTCATGGGATGACTCTGGTAATCTACCTCTAATTCATTATGCAATTACTAATTATGTATGTTCTGGTTCACAACTCTTTTGAGTACTTTAATCTATAGGACGCTATAGGTGAGAGTTGTAGTATAGGTGTAAGCGTGGTGCTTAGACCCAGATTACTTGTGGATATCCCCTGTCTAGCTGGATCGTGTGGTAGGCCGCGTAGGTGATAGTTACGTTGGTCCTCTGTAGTCCACATCTCGTTAGCACGACGGGTAGGATTTATCGGCCTAAGAATAAGCATCCTTTGTGGTGTACTCTTATCACGTGGTTCGTCCCAGACATAGATATACCCCTTTGAAGTAGAGAAACCATAGTTATCCTCTCTATTCTGCTACCATCGCCCATATACTAGAATTGCTCTATTCTCTATTCCCATATTATCACTCACTGTTATCTTACCTTTAATATTGTTCTTATTCGATTCTACCATCTTTCCTATTTACACCTATTTACTTATCTTGGTTAAGTTAGAGCGTAGATCAGTTCTCCCGTTTCCCTGTGGATACGATAACACCTTTAACCGGGTAAAAGCTTCAATGGTATCCGTGCGCTTGCGGATTATCTGTGTGCGTATAAATACCATAGTACACTCTAGTGCCATGCTGGGATTGACAACCTAGTATTCAAGTGGTGTTAGCAAGTGTCAACAAGCATTTTTGGCCCCATTGCCGTGGAAATGGTTGCTGAGTTGACTACGAACTAGCTTAATCATTTTCTAAAAAACTAATAATATATATATATATATATATATTTCCTTTTATCTTTTGCCTTATCTGTGCTAATCTTTCTTCTTATCTAATCCTTGATCTCTGGTCTATCATTCAAACATGTCTATCTATGAATTTCATAGACCTACGGGCACACATCTCGAACCACTAAAATCTTCAAAGCCTATCATAGCATCTAGTTTTGAGATAGACCCCGAATACATAGAATTTGTTCAAAAACAACCTTTCTCATGAGAAGGTGAGGAAAACCCATACACACACCTAAGAGAGTTTTATCAAGTCTGTGACCTCCTTCGCATAGAAGGAATGTCCGATGAGACCCTCAAATGGAAGCTCTTTCCGTTCTCTTTCACGGGAAAAGCTAGACATTGGTACAAACTCAAAGTAGGGAGTGTTCATGGAGATTGGAAGGAGTTATATAGTAGTTTTCTTTCTAAATATTTTCCAATCTCCAAAGTGGCGGAACTTAGGCGTGAGATTATTTCTTTTGGACAACTGGAAGAAAAATCTCTTAGGAAATCATGGGACCGCTTTATTATCCTTACTCTCACTGGCCCAAAGCTTTCTATTCCAGAAGAAGTTCTTCTAATTCACTTTTTTGAGGGCCTTAGTGGGGAAAATAAGCAAACCTTGAATACAGCCTCTAGAGGATCCTTCTATCACCTACCTGCTAGTGAAGCTTGGAATTTGACTGATTTATTAAGTGGAAAGTCTCCTAGCTTTTATATCCCTGAGAAAGAGACAAAACCAGTTCCTAGACAAGAAGAAGAAGTTTCGATAGCCAGATCACAACCACTTCAATTCCAAACTTTAGCTATCGATCCTAAACCATCAATACCCCAAAATTCTCCAAGGGAGGAAGGAATTCCGACCTTAAATCTTTCAGATGCTGATAGTTTAGACTTCTGGTTCCATAAGAGACCTTCAAGCAGGGATAATTCAAATCCTCGCAATAATGGTTCTCTTAGGGAATGTCCTGGTTCCTGTTATGAAGAAGTCGAGGATGACACATCAAGTAAAGGAGAGCTAAGCCATATTGAAAATTCTAACACCTCCCCTTTCCTGATCACAAGTTCTAAATGGCTAGAATGTGTAGAATGGATGGATAAGGAAGAAGCCTTAATGAATTATAACTTTGGTTCAATTTCAAATGGTGAGTTCTTGACTCCCTTTGAAGATGGGATTCATCCAACTATAGAAGAGGACATAAGTGAGACCAATCCAAGAGGAACTCTAAACATTCAGATTGGAGACGAAGATAACATTAATGAGCAAAGAATTTATTTCATAGCCACTTTGTTTACTCCATGCCCATATGCAACATCTTCCCAATCTATTGGTCTCTCCAACATCACCACATTTGAGATCTCCAACCCCCTCTTCATTTCTATTTATAAAAACTTTAAAAGGGCGGTTGTCGATGCATATGTCTATAATAAATATTGCAGATCTCGTTGAGTTGATCTTGATTTAGGTCAGCGTTGGAAGGGAAACCACTTCGCCGACATAAATTGATGGTTTCTCAAGGACAAGCTTAGTGTCCTAAAATAAGCACTGATCAGATCGTAACATGAGTTTTTGCAACATTACCTTGTGTATTGAGCATATAAGGATAATTGTAAAAATATTCCTTCGGGTATTCTTGTCACTAACCTTTACAGGATTGGAGCAAGAAGATCGGATGAATGACAAGCACAAGGTATGTCCAACCAATCATCATACAATATTGAATTAAATTCATCCAAACTTGAATTCTGCAAAATTCAAGCTTGGGGGAGTACTTTACATAAAAACATCCTTTGCCATGTTGCTATGTTGGTTGTCCCTACATTTAAGACATGCTCAATTTGTTAAATACTAATCACACTACTTCATCTCCACTTGAGTAGATCTCTATAAATGCTGTCATGCTACCTTTGTCTATTTACTAGTAAGTGTTAGTTTGGAAGTACTGCACATAATTCTATTGGCTTTTAAATTAAGCATGGTGCTTAGGTTAAACAGCCTTCCTTAATCTGATTAGACATGGAGTCTACTTCGGTTATTGAACAAAAAACTGCTTGTGTAGACAATGGTATATTTTTGTCGGACTAACCCCTATAGAAAAACTTTCAATATCGATTTGGGAAGTCCTGAGATAAACTCACATCAGAGACAAAGAGAGTGACACATGAAGTTTAACAATTTGCACAAGAAAGACATAGCTCATTCATCATAGAGAGATGATCCATGGAGGGTACCACAAACACGATGCACAACCGCTAAGAAAGGAAAGCTTCCACAAGGTGATACTGTACCATCACTCTTCAAGCAAGGTAACATCTTAAGGTACTTGACTATCACTTTTATAAGCTTCTCCTTGGTTCTGGCGTTCATATAAATAAAAGAGACAAACATGTATGATTTACAACTCTAGATTAACCAAATCAACTGATTCAACATGTTTAGTCCTTTAACCCTTGTTCTTAGTACTACCTCCATGATCCCACACTCCTAATCATATGAGCTAAAATGTTACACATTCAATCATTGAGAGATATCAAGAAAAAGACATATACATAGATTGATTATCTTTCTATAAGGTTGAGCGATCTGATCTGACAAATGTTATAAGTGCTACACTCATGAACTTTTCATCCATCAACTTTGTCTTGCTCACTATGCTTAGGGTTAGAGAAGAACAAATACACTTTAGGTTCTGTTGGTGTTTTCCACCAACAGGACCCATGCACTTGATCTCTGTCTTGTCTCTATGAGCAGGTACACTTTGTGCAAAACACGAAGGAGTTTTATAACTCTCAGACTCTACCAAGTGAAGGACCTGGATCTACGAGCACAGACACACAGAGCAGGTTACTGCCAACGCCGCACTTCGAACTGCTGGGCAAACGAAGAACATGAGTGACACCGTATCAAGAGGTGCAGACGTCAAGGTCCGCACCTGAATCCAATGACGCACCTGAAGAATGAACACGGTGAGAAGTCTTGTTAAGAAGACTTAAAACATTGAACCCTCGCCAAAAGGTAAGATCGATAGTTATACATATTCATCCTTTCTGCATTCCCTTTTCCCTTTAATTATTTACTTTCCTTAAATAGATTATTAGTAAATCATGCTATCTTGAAAAGAAAATAAAAATGTTAAAAAATACTAAGCGCCATGTGAGTATACGAGTGGCATAAAACCCATAAGTACCTTCAATGTGGTGGCATAAAAATAAAATAAATATTTCTTTTCTGCTTTATAAAATAAAAATATAAAAACAGGGAGTAATATTTATTGAGGAAGCTCAACATGATGAAGGCTAGATATTTATGCTAACACCTAATTATTTCCACAAGCTTTGTTGTCTATTTGAGCTCCACAGAATTTAAGAATCAAGAAGACTAGTAGACGGAGGACATTCTAATCGCTGTCAGAATGCTGCTGACTTTCAAATACACCTCTGCCACCTGCTAGCTACATCAAGAGAAATTACGTCAAAATTCAGCTTGGGGGAGAGCACCCCTATTTATCTCGCTAAGTATTTCTACCTATCTTTATACTTATATTATATTAGAATATTAAAATACATAAACTATGAAAAAATAAATAAAGATTTTGTGCTTATATATATATATATCTCTTTTGCTTAGTGTGTTTAATAAATAAAGTGGCTATGCTAATCTGAATCTTAATAATAAAACTCTAGCATGGATATGATGAATAGTTGCTCTGCCTAATTTGCAAATTTGAAGTTCTCTCCCAAGTTTAGACATAACTGTTATAATTTAAAGCTTGCTCTAGATCTAAACTTGTGGGATGAAACCTTGATCTGAAATCTAAGTTGTTAACGGATATGATATGGGAAGGCTGAGCTGCGGTTTATCTGTTCCTAGAGATGCTAGAATTCTGGAGAATTTTATCTTTGAAAAATCTTTAAAATATTGCATGATGAGTTCCTGTATGATGGAAGTTTAAATTCCTACCACAACCATATATACATGCTTGCTAGACTTTGAGCCACACATTTATTATTTACTGCTTATGAGCATTGAGTGTGGTCAAGCTGTGTAGACCCTTAGGAGCTTGTCATCTGGTTAAATCAAGGTTTCACTTGCACATTCACTAATATATGCTACTTCTACTCCGGAAGTACCATCCACATATATCCACTCATTTCCATCTCTAGAACCACCCAAAAATATTCTACTCCTAATCCGGGAGAGAATAACCAAAAATATTTTTGTTTTTCCTTATAAAATAAATACTCAAGTTATCTTGTTACTACCACTTGCTATATTATCTCATGAGATGAGTGCTCTAAAAAAAGGGAGAGAAAAAATATACGAGGAAATAAAAAGGGGCAAGTGCCCGGAACCTCGAATGAAAAGAAAAAGAGTGAGACGAGAGGTAAAAATGGACAAGTGTCCGACAGTAGAATTAAGGGTACAAGATACCCACCTGAGAGAAAAAAATGAAAGATAGAGCATCTCATTCTCCTCATAAAGTTTCAAAAAGCAAGGAAGGTATGTATCCCCTCAAAAGAGCAAAAGTAGAATTAGACTTCCACCATTGTTATCACCATCATCACCATACACCATTCATTCGCCACACATGCACATCTTGATTTGACTTATTGACTTGTTTCTCTAGATGCATGGTTTGACTATGCAATAAATGTTTTGTAAGTATGTATTAGCTGTCTCCCACCTATGAGCTCCAGATATTAAAGCCTTATTAGAGTAGGGTGAGAGAGAAGGCAATGTCACTATGCCTTATACCACAAATACCACATATCTTGAGTGAAGGCATATACCATCACTGCCTTGGTAAGGATCCAGAAATACCACAAAAGAGAGATTTAGAGAGTCATACAAGGAATCTCTGAGTTTTATTTGAAAATTTGCAAAAACTCCAGAGCTATAGCTGATCAAGAATAAGAGACATGGCACTTGGCTAGACTGTTCTATCTTTTAACTACTCAAGACAGAAGTGACGGTTACAAGTCCCATGGTGAAAGGTAAAGTAAGTAAGTTTTAGTTCTTGACAGTTTACTCTAACTCAGAGATGAGATCTTATTTAAAAGCATGTGTACCGTCAAATTTTTAAGATATTGCAACAACTTCTGATCCATTGCTGAGTCTATCCTTGCTCAGGGACTAGCAAGAGGTAAGCTTTGGGGAGTTTGTTGACGGTCCTTAAGTATCAAATTTAATTATCAAATAAACAAAGAAAAGGATCCAAATAAAATAAACATCTAGACTTAGGGTTTTATCTGACAGAATTCTACGAGTTTTGGTGTTTGTCTATTTCTGCAGGGGGTTATCAGGAAATACGGAAGAAAGGCCCACACGTCGGGATTACATAGAGATATTAACGTGCCGCGCAATTATCTTACATCTAGAAGACTCTAGAAGCCACGGGAAGGAAGCGGAGGCCGAACGGGGCCAGAGGCAGGGCGCCCGCCCTCCTGCCCTGGGCGCCCGCCCTGACTTGGAGCCCAATCAGGACTCTTTCTCTCAGGAGATCTCCACCGACCTAAAGGATCAAGAATAACCTTTCAATCAATGTCGGTTTGATCCGACGGCCCAGGTTCACTTGAGGGGACTATATAACCAGACCCCCTGGCCCCTAGAGGAGGCACCCCTTGATCATTATTCGCTATTCATAGACAGAGCAAAAGCTAGGGTTTAGAGATGAGAGCTCTCCTCTCTTCTCTAAACTAGAGTAGATCTAGATAGTAGCGAGATGGAGAGCGAAGGAGGATTAGAGGAGAGGCCAGCCTGTCGGTTCTTCCTCCGGTTGTACTTCATCATGATCAAGCTCTAATCAAGCTTGCTCATGGGATGACTCTGGTAATCTACCTCTAATTCATTAGGCAATTACTAATTATGTATGTTCTGGTTCACAACTCTTTTGAGTACTTTAATCTATAGGACGCTATAGGTGAGAGTTGTAGTATAGCTGTAAGCGTGGTGCTTAGACCTAGATTACTTGTGGATATCCCCTATCTAGCTGGATCGTGTGGTAGGCCGCATAGGTGACAGTTACGTTGGTCCTCTGTAGTCCACATCTCGTTAGCAGGACGGGTAGGGTTTATCAGCCTAAGGATAAGCATCCTTTGTGGTGTACTCTTATCACGTGGTTCGTCCCAGACATAGACATACCCCTTTGAAGTAGAGAAACCATAGTTATCGTCTCTATTCTGCTACCATCGCCCGTATACTAGAATTGCTCTATTCTCTATTTCCATATTATCACTCACTGTTATCTTACCTTTAATATTGTTCTTATTCGATTCTACCATCTTTCCTATTTACACCTATTTACTTATCTTGGTTAAGATAGAGCGTAGATCAGTTCTGCCGTTTCCCTATGGATACGATAAAACCTTTAACCGGGTAAAAGCTTCAACGGTATCCGTGCGCTTGCGGATTATCTGTGTGCGTATAAATACCATAGTACACTCTAGTGCCATGCTGGGGATGACAACCTAGTATTCAAGTGGTGTTAGCAAGTGTCAACAGGCCTGCTGGCGGAGTGTAGGAGGGCTACGTCTCTGGCTTCATCCACCTGGTCCAGCGCGTCTTCTTGGAACGTCTTGCAGCTGTTTGCGTCGTAAGCTTGTACCCTTGGAGACCCGTACTCTATATCTGTTGGTAGGACGGCTTCCGACCCATAGACCATGAAAAACGGGGTGAAGCCTATGGCTCGGCTTCGGGAAGTCCTTAGACTCCAGATCACGGCCGGCAGCTCTTTGAGCCACCTTTTTCCGAACTTGTCCAACCGGTTGAAGATCCTTGGCTTCAGACCCTGGAGGATCATGCCATTGGCATGTTCCACCTGACCATTGGTCTTTGGGTGAGCAACTGCTACCCAGTCCACATGTATGTGGTGTCTGTCGTAGATGTCACGGAACCGTCCAAATTATAAGAGCACAAGTACAAAAACAATCACCGAAGCGATCAATTTATCATACTTGAGCCCATATAACTCCGGTAGTCCATCAAAATCACGAGGGATTTCAAACCAACCAACATACAAGCCAAGATCGTAGTGATTCAACATAACAAGTCACACGTTACATGCATTTCACAAGTAGTTCAAGTATATCGGAGTTTGATAAGGTTATTACAACTCAAGTTTACAAATAGCGGAAGCAAAGTAATTTGAAACCAATATCACTTTTATTTCAAATACATGCCAGTACCGTGGTCCATTCCAACAAAAGCATCATAGATGAGGTAAGTAGGAAGGATCATGCCCATGATCTTACTCCTTCCCTATAGCAGGAGTCATCCAAATCTTGCAGTAGCTATGATACATCACAACCTGCAACAAGTGGGAATAAACCCTGAGTACGAGAATGTACTCATCTAGACTTACCCGTCATAAACCAGAAATAAATGACACCAAGGAGTATGCAGGGCTGATATATAAGTGGAGTTTGCTGGACGACATTTTGCATAAAAAGCTTAAGTATAAATAGTTAAACCTTTCTTATTTAGCATCCATTTAATTCTCATTAACCTATCAACTAGATTAGCACCTGTACTATAGCAATCACTTGATTAATATCAATCAATAATAACCATATCAGGTTTATCAAGGATGTGATCATCATCATCATCATCATCATAGAACCATTAAGTTATTTAGTGAATGCTACGTTTGCCGCTGCTCTGTCAAGTTCTCACTATCCGGGAGAGACGGCGATTCGAATCGATTCCTATCCAGCTGGAGGGGTATTCCTAGCACTCACCCAAGCATCCCCCGTCGGAGAGCCAACGGGTCACCTTTGGTACGACTCAGGAATCGCGGTTCCGATCAGCGCCGCACTCCCAGGGCTACCACTCTGCCAGGGAGGTCAGGAATTTTAACTCACCTGCCTTTGGACTTACGCCAATTGTCCCCCGCACACCGCACTTCCTCCGGTAGTGCGCACTTTATACTTGCCGGTCTTCCGGCCTGAGTCATATTACTCGGCTTCGCGGTCGGAACGAGTTATCCGGCCAACTAAGTGTTAGGCATGCGTTCAACATGACAAGAGGACGTACAACGGTCGGTCCTTAATCGACACAGACGGGGATAGATCCACACCCAAGACCTCCATGCCTTGTTGCTTCACTATCATCATCCCGCCCGGTCTCCTTTCATATTATTAACACATGGTTCTTTTCCACGATAGCAAATATAGCCAACCGTGATCTGGAATCCACCTATATCCTGCAGGTGACAGGAAATCACCTGGCTTCTACCGAGCTAAGCATGGCTAAGCAGAGACGTGATCCTAACTAATTAGGATTCAGGTTATATATATACTGGACAAGGAAGGGTATATATATGCAGCAAGGGTTTCATCCAACTCCTATACTTAATGCAACAATACATATATAACAAATATATACTCATTCACTTTCAAAAAGTAGGAGGCTTATAATGCTCCGGGGCTTGCCTGGAATGTGACACCGAGTCAGATTAGTTAGCTTGCTCCGTCTTGGTGACATCTAAGATCATAACACTTGCTTAATCATTCCATCTTCGGGATGATCCACCATCACGTCCTTCACGTGGTTCATCTAGCGTACCTAGATGACATGCAAGATGCAAGTGCATGAACACATGGAAGTGCAATAGACAAAGCATTACATACAAGAAGCATGGCAAGAGCATGGTTACATTAAACACACTTAAGCACATCTCATTGCTCAACTTAATGATTACACAACGAACATGCTAAGCCAACAAGGAATGTAACACTAAACATCTTAGACATGGCATACATGTTTCACTAGGTCTCAGGTATATTAACTTGGCCATTACTAAAGACATGAGTCATACATAGCAATATACCAAGCAACAGCAATACAAGGAATTTGCCATTTTTAGGACTGTTAATAGCAGCTGAGAAAATAAATCATAACTGGAGTTACACAACTCCAAAAGACATGAATTAAGACATTATGGAAAGCTTAA
The DNA here is from genome assembly GCF_000003195.3 of Sorghum bicolor. Taxonomy (NCBI): domain Eukaryota; kingdom Viridiplantae; phylum Streptophyta; class Magnoliopsida; order Poales; family Poaceae; genus Sorghum; species Sorghum bicolor. The sequence goes on from NC_012874.2 coordinate 26,862,996, forward strand.
GAAATTATATACATTTGATATTTAGACATCAAAGCATGATTCTCAACTTAAGCTGGTCGAAATTATAAAGTTCCAGAACCTGTCTCTCACAAACAGAGAGCAGTCATTTCTGAAATCAAACTTTGAACAGACATAACTCACAAACCACAAGGCAAAATACTACCAAATTTTAACAGCAGCTAGATAGGTGAATTATCTACAACTTCGCTATAAACAAGATTCCCAGAAAATACCATTTACATATTGTAATCCCAACAGTTCCACAAACTGTCCAGAAACAACAATTGCAAACAATTAATTATTAACTTATGTTTCAAACATGCATTTGAGCAAAACCATTATTACCAACAGTTTGCACATAACTAAAGAACACCAGAAAATATAGTGGTCATTACCAAATAAATATATTTAATGCCTTTCTTAATTTATTTGGATAATAAGGTGTATTAACGAACATATATCAAACATGCACAGTATATTCAACAAAAATTACAGTAGATTGTACATACTATCCATAGTCTACTGTATAAATTTCACTACATTTGAATAAGCATAGCAACATCTATGAAAAAGACAAATTGCTATTGCAATTAACCATGTGAGAACAAGATAAATCTAAAACTCACATTTTCTTCAAACACATGACCATAATATATATCAACATGATACAACAATATCACAGAATGGTAGTGGAACAACATTTTCCATTTTTATATTTTAATTTACAATTATAAACCATTTATCAAGCCCTATGAAGACATCTCTGTTCAAATCATGGACAGAATCTGTCATGCCACATTAAACAGCTATAACTTGAGGTTCACATGTCCATAATTTATGGTTGTGTACTTTCTAGAAAGCTTACGAAATTGTAAACAACTTTGTTATAAACTTCTAGAGCTAAATCTACAACTAACAAGGTCTTACATAACAAACAATGCAATCCAGTCTGGGTTTAGACAGAAACTGGAACAGTACTTTAAACCACTATAACTAAACATATGCTTAACCAAAAATTGTGCTATTTATCTTTTTGGAAAGCTTATGAAAAGTACTACAACTCATATATTTTCATCCAGGCATGATTCACAACCTAACTGAGCCAAACAATATAAACATGCAGATCCACTCAGAATAGGAGCAAAGCAACACAGAGCATTTGTTATTTTTATAACTCTTAATCTATCAATCCTAAATTCATCAAACTTTTACCAGACATCAAATATAATATGAAAAGCTTGTCACAATATTTTCACATTTATTTTAGCAATAATACAGTGGTTATGAAAAAGACAAATATAGCAAGCAATTAAAACCGAACTGCACAAATCAATTTTTACTGCTAAAACTGCAAACTAAACATGGCATATTATAGATCTACTGCATAGAGAATTTCATAAGGATTCCAAAAAGTGCACATTTGCTATTTTACGACTTTTCTACGAATCTCTATGCATTTCCAAAGTTTAACCACGAAATCTGCAAAAACAAAGGAAAAGGAAAACAGATCTTTCACCGGGGACCCTGGAGTTTCCAAGAATCACGCAACAGACCACAAACACTATTCATATGAGTCTTGGCTTCGCATCTGGAACCCTGAGTTGTTTCTTATTCCAACCCGAGGTCCTTTCTCTTCCACAGAACCGACCAGGAACGCTGCAGGCTGGTTAGCTCACATGGATGTGGACACTGGCAGCAGCGAAGGAAGGGCTCTGGGGCTTGCCTGCGGGCAGGTCACGGCTGTGTCTGGCATTGGCTTAGCCCGAGCTGGAGGCGGAGCAGCAGCACCAGGGCAGCGACCACGCATGACACCGTCGTCGACACTGCAGGGGAAGGGAAGGTATAGGGGTCGGTGCGGCTAGGGTTTCGACGTGGACGCGCGTAGGACGTGGAACCAAGTGCTGTAGAGCTCTGCAGGGAAGGAGGAGAGGGAGCAGCGGCGGTGGGAGGAGCTCTGCTGCTCAGCAATGGTGGCCATGGTCATGGCGAGGAACTGGACAAGCAAGGGCGAGGAGAGCGAGAGATGACACCAGAGAGAGTGGAGAGTGAGCGCCTGGGGATGGGGAAGCATCTGGTGAGGCTTGGCGTCCACTTTAGACGAGCAGGGGCGCATGGCAGTGGAGCTCTGCTATGGTGGGGGCGCGCACTGGTGCATGGCGGCCACGCACACAATTCATCGAACACGTGGTGTGCAGCGAGGTAGCGAAGGTGGGATGCCGGTTTGGGACATTTCTGGGCCGAATTGCACCTTAGGCCAAAAATGAAGTTTACTCTACTCTAGACACTCTCCAACTTTGATTAAGGTGCCATGGTCATTAGAGTTATAGATTAGTAGATAATTTGATGCCAACCTTTGAGTGTCAATGAATTGATAATGGTTAGCAAAACTCAAAATTGATGACCGAAACGAAGTCAAACTGGTGTCATCTTTCAGTATGATCTTGTCCACAATATATACTCCAACTTTTATGAAGGGATCAACTCAAGTTGTTTAACAAAATTTGGAGAACGTGGAATGCCAACGCGATGAACTGCAATCCCAGACTTAGAAATTCTAAGTACTGGAAACTATAGCAGATTCAAACTTGTGACCATTATTTGACATGACTAGATGATGATTCAGATATGAGGCCTTAAACAAAGTTTGTAGAATATGATCTGAGCTACAACGTTTGTTAAAGGCTCAAAGACTGTTCCAGCTTGGTTAGGAAGATACAAGGCTCCCAACTAGGGTACCCGAAACTGAGCACCTTGAGGACTTAGCCAAATTTCTGGGGTTCCAAAACAGCACTGCATTGAATCTTGTGAGCTTGATTTGACTAGGATAGGTACCAAACTAGGTCTTGACCATTAAATAAAGTTTGTTGTACAGAAGCAAAACTATAACTTTTATTTAAGGTCAATCCTCATAACTGGTACCAAAGTCAAACTTTCACTTTGGTCAAAGTATCAACTTGATAAAGCTCAAACTAGGATTTTAGAGCAAATAAAGCATTTTCTTGGCACAAGCTCAACATGAACCCTTCATGACTTTTGTTGTAGAGTTCATCTAGAGTCACTTGGTCAAGATTGCAAGGTTAGGTTAGTAACCCAAGGTTCCGTTCACTTAATAAGGTCATTCCAACAATCATGTAACTTATCCTTTCATTTGACCTTTTGAATCCAAACTTCATGAAACTTTTTGAGTGATCAACCTAGGTAGAGATGGAGGTGATACATGTGAAAGAAGCACCATCAACACCCACAAGCTCTATTATGTAGGATCATCAAGCATTCACTTGTCACAACATCAAAGTATGTTTCATACTATCATATATGAACAAGTGATGCTTATGCTCATGAAATGTAAGTGCCAAAACGCAAAACAAACACCTGGGGTGTTACAGCCCTCCCTCCTTAAAAAGAATCTCGTCCCGAGATTCGGTGAGAAAGACTTTCAAGGGAAGAGAAACAATGTTATGCATTTCCCAGCCTCAAAGATAGCATTCGAACATTAGAGAAGCTATGTTGGACCAAAAGTTTTCTGATACTTACTTTTCATAGTAAACATTGGTCTGAAGATGAAGCATTGTTACTTTGGGAGGAATCCAAGAGAGCACTGTCCTGCGCACTTTGTTCTCAAAGTATGAAGGGTGGTTCAGAGCATAAGCGGAGCTACGTGTGTCATCAGTCTCTTTAATGAAACTAATACAAACCATAAGAACCTTGCACCAAGTCACAAGCTTCTAAGGGTTTCTCATTATAGTGGTTCCAGGCTCATTCACAACGTTTGGAAAGTAGTCTTCTACCAAAATGGTTGGAGTATAACTTTCCAAGCGTGTAGTTCTCTTTCTCTGATGACAAAATTGTACTTACCAACCCGGTTAAGAGAACGGTGAATGTGATAGCTGACTTTGTTGGTTCAACAACACCTTCCATGATCATTTACTTCAAGGGAATCCTTGTATGCAAACAACAAAAGTTATTTGGGTTGAAATAGGTGCAACTTCTTAGGTAACACATAGAAGGTACCCAAGGCATGTAGGAATTGGATAACCACTACCGAAGAAGGATGATTGTGTGACCCAGAGGTCTCCAACAGTTGCAAGTATTCAACCAATTACCACTCAATTCTGCATGAAACTTGATAAAAATTCTGATCCATGAGTCTTCTAACCTCTGACCAAAATTCAGCTCAAATAGGCAACATTTGCATAAGCAGAACGTGTACATACTAAACTTGTTCGGTGCTGCAATGGCAGTGTTCTGGACTGACAAGACATCTCTCAACTCCATGTTTAATTCACTAATTGATAAAACATATCTCTTGTGGTTGTCACTCCATCATTACTTTCCTTGAGATTAGCCTTGCTACTAGCAACCATACAATTGCCTCTCAGCCCAATATTTTCCAAAGCTTCACACTTAACCACAACAATTACAGTTGATACTCAACAATTGGTAACCTCCAAAGCTAGGAGATAAGGATTCATACCAAAGATGGTTGACTTTAGTTGTATGACCATGATGCACATAAAGATCAAGACTTAGGAAAACTTGGTCATATGCACAACGGTGATGATCGATGCTTGTTTAACAGATAACTTGTCCGACATTAAGTGTTGGGTGCCCTTTTGGGTTCGATGAAGATGACCTATGTTGCTTGTTAAATGCTCATCGTCATTGTAGGGATAGAAAAATACTGTCATTTGTCTACCATCTCTTGCAGTCTGTTAGTTTTTATGTCAGTGACTTGTTCTTCAAAGGTTAACCTCTAGTTGACTTCAAAAGAATGTCCTATGACATCTGGTTGGACATAGGGAAATTTCGATATGATATGGTGAGATTATCAAGGAAAGGTCACAAGAAAACATTTCATTGGTATAATTCCATAATGGATCATGACTAGAAACCTCGATACCAGCGCGTGCCGAGCAGCACATCCTTGTGTCGGCCGCCCACAAGAGGCTCTCGGTTTCGTCGCGGCACCGTTAGCTACTGCTCATGACACCATTATTAATCATACAGTCAATGAAAAATTTCATGTGGCAGAAAAGTTAGTTGTATGAACAAGCATTGTGCAAAGGAGGGATAGCAAAGCAAAGGTAGTCACAAGGTTTGGAGTCAACATGGAAGTGACCTGAAGATCCAAAACACAACACAGGAGAACATATCTTACTTGTTGAAGACAACTGATCATGGATCTTGCTTTAATTTCCACAAAATCATTGTGTTAACCAAGATAGTTACCAGATAAATGATTAACATGAGATCATGACTGATAATATTTAAGATTATGGAGAATTGGAGGTTCAATAAACGAGATTCAAGAGACCAAGCTGATACTTAGATTAGGGCTTCATCAACACAGCAGCAACATGATCTGTCATGAAAAGATTATGAGGCTCATGCAACAACAGATAAGCATTGCACTAGATCCACTATAGGACAAGGAACCAAGTGGTCTGAGAGGATTCTTGGGGTAAGGTTTTCGCACATAGAAGGAAGACACCCAAGACATAAGCCAGCATGTGAGAACATAGATGAAATTATCTCCAGCAACCAATACTATAATCAAAGGTGGTAGATAGTAAACAGAACATGATGGGAATGTGTTGTTATCCTTTACTGAGTAGGTGCATACTCTTCTCCAGTCGAGAAGATAAATCTCACTTATGTCCAAAAAGGCCAGCCATCTCAAACATGTGCATCATGTTGACGGATGGCACAAATTGACCAAAACATAAGCAAGCCATCGAGATAGATCAAAGGGTAACCCAGTTAATTGGGCAGCAAGCACAAGAGCTGAAGAATGTTCTTTAGAAAGATACTCACTAAGATGATTGTAGTTAGGATACAACATGAATATGGTGTACCCCACTAACTGTGAGCATACCTCCTTCTACATGCACGTGTGCATGTGGTTCAAGGCTTTAGGGAATAATGACATTGATGCATAACCAATGTAGTAAGTTGCATGATTAAGAATGATTGGCATCATGATATGAGATTCATGATTTGACAGATAACCATTATGCAACCCAACATCTGGTTCTTAGGACAAGGATCATGATACGATATTGTACCACAAAGTAGGTAGATATGATCATGTCTTTAGGAACAGGATGATTTCTTTTAGATAGGTAGCAAAGGGTCCAAAAGAATTTGGGCAAAGCTCAACCTGGGACAAATCATGGGCAAAAGTTGATATTCAAGAAAACCCAACGAGGTTTGGTTAGGTACAGATGCATAAGCTCATGTGTTCTAAGCAAGAAGGTGTCCTTGAGGGAACTTATGAGATAAGCACAATGATAAGGCTTGATGACAACTCTTGGTCTCACCGAGGACAAGAGGTTAGACAACTTGTGCTGCAACCACACCTAGAAAGCAAGGCAACCACACATAAAAAGAACTACTGTGTAGGTAACGAAAAGGAAGAACCTAACACCAAGCATAGCTACTCAAGCAACATACAGCAAGGCATTTTATCTAATTTTACACAAGCAAAGTGACATCATATTAATTCACAAGTTACTTATTGTTAGAACAAGGGTGACAAGAGCAAAGTTATGCATAGGGCAATCAATCATGATGATGCATGCTTCGTCCTATTCGTCCTCACAAAATTACCAGCCTAAGGTGGTAATCACGTTCTATATCGGTGGCATAATACGCACACTCTCGATATAAAGCTAGTCATTAGCTACAAACAATCTACGCATTCGTGGTTAGCGTACCTGCAGAAAATTTCATTTCAGCCCAACCCAACAATGATATAAGTGCATGAAATGAAATACTAGACTATAGGTTGAAAGCTAGATGCTTCCATATATATATATCCCGATATATATATTTCAGCATCAAACTACCCGAAATGAGATACGCCTATCCATACATAGCGACATGTATATATGGCCGTACCACTAACCCACAATTAAGTACCTTCATATATACATGTGTGTAACATGTAAATATTCCAGTAACCAAAACTAGCTCTCCCCTAGACCGACGGTTGGACGATCATGCTCTCACAACTCACACTTACCTGAGCGTAGGTGCAACGTTGCAAAATTGAAATCTATCAACATATATGGCTAATTCATATATGAGGGCTACCTCCACCATTTGACCACAGGGTAGCATAGTGCGGTCATTATACATACATACCTTGGCCTGGGCGTAGATGTAAATTGATCCATACATTACCACTCAAGTGAATGGCATCCATACAATAGCACGCCGTATGGACGACGAAATAAAAATTGCAGTAAGTAAATCCCCCCATAGTTAGTACTCAACTAAGCCACCTAAAGGTCCTTAGTTGGGCATAGAGGAATGACCACTGGCATACTTAGATTAAAAGTTTAGATTTGAACACACCTATATATAGCTATAAGTTGTCCAAACTGATTTTTATAAAGAAAAGCTTTGTTTTAAATACACATGTGACATGTTTACTGTTGAACCTTGCTCCGATACCAGCTGTCACGGAACCGTCCAAATTATAAGAGCACAAGTACAAAAACAATCACCGAAGCGATCAATTTATCATACTTGAGCCCATATAACTCCGGTAGTCCATCAAAATCACGAGGGATTTCAAACCAACCAACATACAAGCCAAGATCGTAGTGATTCAACATAACAAGTCACACGTTACATGCATTTCACAAGTAGTTCAAGTATATCGGAGTTTGATAAGGTTATTACAACTCAAGTTTACAAATAGCGGAAGCAAAGTAATTTGAAACCAATATCACTTTTATTTCAAATACATGCCAGTACCGTGGTCCATTCCAACAAAAGCATCATAGATGAGGTAAGTAGGAAGGATCATGCCCATGATCTTACTCCTTCCCTATAGCAGGAGTCATCCAAATCTTGCAGTAGCTATGATACATCACAACCTGCAACAAGTGGGAATAAACCCTGAGTACGAGAATGTACTCAGCTAGACTTACCCGTCATAAACCAGAAATAAATGACACCAAGGAGTATGCAGGGCTGATATATAAGTGGAGTTTGCTGGATGACATTTTGCATAAAAAGCTTAAGTATAAATAGTTAAACCTTTCTTATTTAGCATCCATTTAATTCTCATTAACCTATCAACTAGATTAGCACCTGTACTATAGCAATCACTTGATTAATATCAATCAATAATAACCATATCAGGTTTATCAAGGATGTGATCATCATCATCATCATCATCATAGAACCATTAAGTTATTTAGTGAATGCTACGTTTGCCGCTGCTCTGTCAAGTTCTCACTATCCGGGAGAGACGGCGATTCGAATCGATTCCTATCCAGCTGGAGGGGTATTCCTAGCACTCACCCAAGCATCCCCCGTCGGAGAGCCAACGGGTCACCTTTGGTACGACTCAGGAATCGCGGTTCCGATCAGCGCCGCACTCCCAGGGCTACCACTCTGCCAGGGAGGTCAGGAATTTTAACTCACCTGCCTTTGGACTTACGCCAATGGTCCCCCGCACACCGCACTTCCTCCGGTAGTGCGCACTTTATACTTGCCGGTCTTCCGGCCTGAGTCATATTACTCGGCTTCGCGGTCGGAACGAGTTATCCGGCCAACTAAGTGTTAGGCATGCGTTCAACATGACAAGAGGACGTACAACGGTCGGTCCTTAATCGACACAGACGGGGATAGATCCACACCCAAGACCTCCATGCCTTGTTGCTTCACTATCATCATCCCGCCCGGTCTCCTTTCATATTATTAACACATGGTTCTTTTCCACGATAGCAAATATAGCCAACCGTGATCTGGAATCCACCTATATCCTGCAGGTGACAGGAAATCACCTGGCTTCTACCGAGCTAAGCATGGCTAAGCAGAGACGTGATCCTAACTAATTAGGATTCAGGTTATATATATACTGGACAAGGAAGGGTATATATATGCAGCAAGGGTTTCATCCAACTCCTATACTTAATGCAACAATACATATATAACAAATATATACTCATTCACTTTCAAAAAGTAGGAGGCTTATAATGCTCCGGGGCTTGCCTGGAATGTGACACCGAGTCAGATTAGTTAGCTTGCTCCGTCTTGGTGACATCTAAGATCATAACACTTGCTTAATCATTCCATCTTCGGGATGATCCACCATCACGTCCTTCACGTGGTTCATCTAGCGTACCTAGATGACATGCAAGATGCAAGTGCATGAACACATGGAAGTGCAATAGACAAAGCATTACATACAAGAAGCATGGCAAGAGCATGGTTACATTAAACACACTTAAGCACATCTCATTGCTCAACTTAATGATTACACAACGAACATGCTAAGCCAACAAGGAATGTAACACTAAACATCTTAGACATGGCATACATGTTTCACTAGGTCTCAGGTATATTAACTTGGCCATTACTAAAGACATGAGTCATACATAGCAATATACCAAGCAACAGCAATACAAGGAATTTGCCATTTTTAGGACTGTTAATAGCAGCTGAGAAAATAAATCATAACTGGAGTTACACAACTCCAAAAGACATGAATTAAGACATTATGGAAAGCTTAAGAAATTATATACATTTGATATTTAGATATCAAAGCATGATTCTCAACTTAAGCTGGTCGAAATTATAAAGTTCCAGAACCTGTCTCTCACAAACAGAGAGCAGTCATTTCTGAAATCAAACTTTGAACAGACATAACTCACAAACCACAAGGCAAAATACTACCAAATTTTAACAGCAGCTAGATAGGTGAATTATCTACAACTTCGCTATAAACAAGATTCCCAGAAAATACCATTTACATATTGTAATCCCAACAGTTCCACAAACTGTCCAGAAACAACAATTGCAAACAATTAATTATTAACTTATGTTTCAAACATGCATTTGAGCAAAACCATTATTACCAACAGTTTGCACATAACTAAAGAACACCAGAAAATATAGTGGTCATTACCAAATAAATATATTTAATGCCTTTCTTAATTTATTTGGATAATAAGGTGTATTAACGAACATATATCAAACATGCACAGTATATTCAACAAAAATTACAGTAGATTGTACATACTATCCATAGTCTACTGTATAAATTTCACTACATTTGAATAAGCATAGCAACATCTATGAAAAAGACAAATTGCTATTGCAATTAACCATGTGAGAACAAGATAAATCTAAAACTCACATTTTCTTCAAACACATGACCATAATATATATCAACATGATACAACAATATCACAGAATGGTAGTGGAACAACATTTTCCATTTTTATATTTTAATTTACAATTATAAACCATTTATCAAGCCCTATGAAGACATCTCTGTTCAAATCATGGACAGAATCTGTCATGCCACATTAAACAGCTATAACTTGAGGTTCACATGTCCATAATTTATGGTTGTGTACTTTCTAGAAAGCTTACGAAATTGTAAACAACTTTGTTATAAACTTCTAGAGCTAAATCTACAACTAACAAGGTCTTACATAACAAACAATGCAATCCAGTCTGGGTTTAGACAGAAACTGGAACAGTACTTTAAACCACTATAACTAAACATATGCTTAACCAAAAATTGTGCTATTTATCTTTTTGGAAAGCTTATGAAAAGTACTACAACTCATATATTTTCATCCAGGCATGATTCACAACCTAACTGAGCCAAACAATATAAACATGCAGATCCACTCAGAATAGGAGCAAAGCAACACAGAGCATTTGTTATTTTTATAACTCTTAATCTATCAATCCTAAATTCATCAAACTTTTACCAGACATCAAATATAATATGAAAAGCTTGTCACAATATTTTCACATTTATTTTAGCAATAATACAGTGGTTATGAAAAAGACAAATATAGCAAGCAATTAAAACCGAACTGCACAAATCAATTTTTACTGCTAAAACTGCAAACTAAACATGGCATATTATAGATCTACTGCATAGAGAATTTCATAAGGATTCCAAAAAGTGCACATTTGCTATTTTACGACTTTTCTACGAATCTCTATGCATTTCCAAAGTTTAACCACGAAATCTGCAAAAACAAAGGAAAAGGAAAACAGATCTTTCACCGGGGACCCTGGAGTTTCCAAGAATCACGCAACAGACCACAAACACTATTCATATGAGTCTTGGCTTCGCATCTGGAACCCTGAGTTGTTTCTTATTCCAACCCGAGGTCCTTTCTCTTCCACAGAACCGACCAGGAAGGCTGCAGGCTGGTTAGCTCACATGGATGTGGACACTGGCAGCAGCGAAGGAAGGGCTCTGGGGCTTGCCTGCGGGCAGGTCACGGCTGTGTCTGGCATTGGCTTAGCCCGAGCTGGAGGCGGAGCAGCAGCACCAGGGCAGCGACCACGCATGACACCGTCGTCGACACTGCAGGGGAAGGGAAGGTATAGGGGTCGGTGCGGCTAGGGTTTCGACGTGGACGCGCGTAGGACGTGGAACCAAGTGCTGTAGAGCTCTGCAGGGAAGGAGGAGAGGGAGCAGCGGCGGTGGGAGGAGCTCTGCTGCTCAGCAATGGTGGCCATGGTCATGGCGAGGAACTGGACAAGCAAGGGCGAGGAGAGCGAGAGATGACACCAGAGAGAGTGGAGAGTGAGCGCCTGGGGATGGGGAAGCATCTGGTGAGGCTTGGCGTCCACTTTAGACGAGCAGGGGCGCATGGCAGTGGAGCTCTGCTATGGTGGGGGCGCGCACTGGTGCATGGCGGCCACGCACACAATTCATCGAACACGTGGTGTGCAGCGAGGTAGCGAAGGTGGGATGCCGGTTTGGGACATTTCTGGGCCGAATTGCACCTTAGGCCAAAAATGAAGTTTACTCTACTCTAGACACTCTCCAACTTTGATTAAGGTGCCATGGTCATTAGAGTTATAGATTAGTAGATAATTTGATGCCAACCTTTGAGTGTCAATGAATTGATAATGGTTAGCAAAACTCAAAATTGATGACCGAAACGAAGTCAAACTGGTGTCATCTTTCAGTATGATCTTGTCCACAATATATACTCCAACTTTTATGAAGGGATCAACTCAAGTTGTTTAACAAAATTTGGAGAACGTGGAATGCCAACGCGATGAACTGCAATCCCAGACTTAGAAATTCTAAGTACTGGAAACTATAGCAGATTCAAACTTGTGACCATTATTTGACATGACTAGATGATGATTCAGATATGAGGCCTTAAACAAAGTTTGTAGAATATGATCTGAGCTACAACGTTTGTTAAAGGCTCAAAGACTGTTCCAGCTTGGTTAGGAAGATACAAGGCTCCCAACTAGGGTACCCGAAACTGAGCACCTTGAGGACTTAGCCAAATTTCTGGGGTTCCAAAACAGCACTGCATTGAATCTTGTGAGCTTGATTTGACTAGGATAGGTACCAAACTAGGTCTTGACCATTAAATAAAGTTTGTTGTACAGAAGCAAAACTATAACTTTTATTTAAGGTCAATCCTCATAACTGGTACCAAAGTCAAACTTTCACTTTGGTCAAAGTATCAACTTGATAAAGCTCAAACTAGGATTTTAGAGCAAATAAAGCATTTTCTTGGCACAAGCTCAACATGAACCCTTCATGACTTTTGTTGTAGAGTTCATCTAGAGTCACTTGGTCAAGATTGCAAGGTTAGGTTAGTAACCCAAGGTTCCGTTCACTTAATAAGGTCATTCCAACAATCATGTAACTTATCCTTTCATTTGACCTTTTGAATCCAAACTTCATGAAACTTTTTGAGTGATCAACCTAGGTAGAGATGGAGGTGATACATGTGAAAGAAGCACCATCAACACCCACAAGCTCTATTATGTAGGATCATCAAGCATTCACTTGTCACAACATCAAAGTATGTTTCATACTATCATATATGAACAAGTGATGCTTATGCTCATGAAATGTAAGTGCCAAAACGCAAAACAAACACCTGGGGTGTTACAGTAGAACTCCAGGAATTTCCGCCCGGTGAACTGTGTGTCGTTATCGGTGATTATGGAGTTGGGCAATCCAAATCGGTGGATGATATCCGTGAAGAACAGCATTTCTTGTTCGGCCTTGATCCGAGTGATGGGTCGGACCTCAATCCACTTGGAGAACTTGTCGATTGCGACAAGCAAGTGGGTTCAGCCCCCGGGCGCCTTTTGCAGAGGCCCGACGAGGTCGAAGCCCGGACAGCAAAGGGCCAGGTGATGGGGATCGTCTGCAGAGCCTGAGCGGAGAGATGAATCTACCGAGCGTATAACTGGCATCCCTCCCAGGTCCACACGATCTCCGTGGCATCGGCCACGGCGGTGGGCCAGTAGAAGCCTTGTCGGAAGGCGTTTCCTACTAGCGTCCGAGGCGCGGCGTGGTGGCCACAAGCCCCCGAGTGTATGTCCTCCAGAAGCATGATTCCCTCCTGGTGGGGGATGCAGCGCATAAGAATGCCCGAGGGGCTGCGCTTGTACATCTCTCCGTCGAGGAGGAGAAAAGTCTTGGCGCGACGATCCACACGTGATGAGGACATCCCAACCAAGCATGCTCCCTCTAATTCCACGCCAAGCTCTACACCGACTACGCCGGCACCAGCCCATGTCATCAATGGACCGATTACACGTAGTCGTGCAAAGAAGCTACAACAAGAGATCCACGCGCTACTTTGTGAGATTCATTTTAACATTAATGAGAATTATATACTATCTAAGTGTTGTACCTTGGTTGTACTCAGGTATATAGAAGAAGAGAAGGATAAATTGGACCCTGAAGAACGGACCAGTGCAAGTTCCAGAAGAAGTCAAAAACGGACCAGTAGAAGTCAAAAACGGACCAGTGAAAGAAATCTTCATAACTTTTTACTCACAAAAGCTATGAAGGTCCATGAGCACTTGTTGGAAAGCTTGACGAGTCTACTTTCCAATGAATCTAGTGGCGACCAGTTTGGATACTCCATATTGCCTGCAGACCAGAATTAGTACAGACTGCTCAGAAGGTCAACAGTCTGTCGTGACAGAATATTGGTACAACTTGCCAAGTGAAACTGTACCAATCTACAGCGTTTCGTGGTCCATGGAATACATTAGTGGAAAGCTCTTGGAGTCTAGTTTCACACCCAAGAAACGGTTCATCACTTGGACTTCTCACTAAAAAGTTATGGTCAGTTTATTGGAAACTGCTCTGGAGGGCAACAGTCACGCGAAGCCACTTCGGGAATCCATTTCGAGGGGACCTTTCACATTGCCTTCCCTCAGAAACTCTATTTCGTTTCCATACCTATCTAGCAGGGCTGTTGCTAGTATAAATACCCCCTAAGACTCATTGTAATCCAAGACTTATGATATTGAGAATACAAACAACTTTGTTCAGCTGTGTGCTAACAAATTCAGAGAGAGATCTCTACCCCTTTGCTCTTGTGTTTTCCTTCGCGGAGATTACAGAAGCGGCCGCGTCATTGGCACCCAATCCGTGCTCCTGATCCTCGAGTTCAGGTTGCGTAGGTTGGTTCTTTGAGAGTGTGGTTGGGCGAATCCTTGGTTCAGGCTGCCGTATAGAGACGGTGGTTGGCTCCTTGTGCGTGTCGTCAGGTTGCACTAGTTCTCCTCGCTGCTTGCAGCAAGTTATCGGCTGATCTTCAGCTAGTTATCCTACGTCGTGAAGATTGGGACAACGACCTCACTATCTGGTATCAGAGCTTTCGTTACCACGGTAGGAATATTATCCCTAGCTACATATATATTTTGCTTCGTCCTATCCACCAAAAAGCCAAAAAAAATTGCATTAGCCCTTTGTTTCAATTTGTTTTTCTTGTGAGTTTGGTTAAGTTTCAGTCCATTAGAGTTTTGTTTAGTTGCTGATCATCATATCCTTTGTGTGTCCTTTGTGCCTCTTTTATATCTACAAATCCCTAAAGAAAATTTGAAACCGGTATCATCCTTCGCGTAAACTTTGAGCCTATCAAGTTAGAACCCTGACGGTTGTGTCTTGTTTCAAAAAAAAGAGTGTGTGGAAGTGTTATATCTGCTCTTGTCTTAGTTATAAAAAAAGTATCAAAAAAAAAGGAAAGTGAAAAAAAGGAGAGTTGAGGAAGAAAAGTTGTGAAGAAAGAGTAGAAAGTTCACTCTGTTTATGTGCTCAAGTTCTGAATTTTATATCAAGTCACACAATCAGTCATTATCCATCTTTGGTGCAAAATTTTGCTTGGGTTTGATTGCAACACTTGCATCCTAGGCATACTCCTTGTTTGCATCAAATCTGAATTATCTTTGCGCGTGTGTTTGATCTATTTACATCACTCATATCTTGTGGTCAGCACTAGGCATTGAACTTCTAGTTTGGATTGTTGTTTAACTTTACAATATCAAGAATTCAGACTGCATTACTTGTGAAATATATCCCCACCAAGCTCCACAAATAACCCACCGTCATAGGAAAATATTGATCTTGGATTCTCCCAACCATCATTCTTGGTTACCACCTCGCATTGGCTGTTGTAATCTGCAGGGAACTCACATGAGCTTCGGTTAGTAAGAGAGGTGAGATTGTGAGATTCCACATATAATTCCCTATTCTACATATATTGTTGCTTTGCCTACACTAATTTTTTACAGCAAGATGTCTGAGCATTCGGAGATTGATGATTGTGTCACCATGGTACAATTCAATGAGATGAAACAAAACATGGAGACACTAACAAACAATGTTCAAGCACTCATGAACCGGTTGCAAATTCATCCTCATGATAATGCAAATGGCAGTCACCATGAAGATGAAGTTGAAGAAAGCGAAGGAGAAGCTGCTCGTCGTGCAAGGGAACGGTGTAGAGAGCGAGCTGCTGCCAATGCAAGAAGACCTCCTTTTCCACGACATGATCTTGGTGGTAGAGGTGCTAGTCATGGACATGGGAGAGGTATTGGATTGGAAGAAAGTGAAACTGAGGAAGAGGATGAAGAAGAGGATGAACAGCCCCATTCTGATGATCGTCGTCACCGAAGAAATCGTAGGCGTAATCAGCACAATGAAGAGAGGTTTGGCAAGTTAAATTTCACCATGCCCCAATTTGAAGGAGGATCTGATCCTGAAGCATATCTTACATGAGAGTTGAAGGTGGATAAAATTTTTTGTGTGCATAATTATTTTGAGAGAAAGAAGGTTGCCATGGCTGCTCTTGAGTTCGATGGGTATGCTCTAATCTGGTGGGAGCAAATGTTGAATGAAAAAGAAGAAGCTGGTCAAGGTGATGTTCGTTCATGGGCTGAAATGAAGAGAGAATTGTGAGCAAAATTTGTCCCCAAACATTATCGCCGTGATTTATTTGACAAGCTACAAAATATGAAGCAAGGAAGCCTCAGTGTTGATGAGTATTATAAAGAGATGGAGAAGGCGATGATTAGAGCCAATGTAATTGAAGATGAAGAGCAAACAATTGCAAGATTTATGTCAGGGCTGCATCAGAATATTCAGCGCATTGTTGAATTTCAGCAATATCGTAATCTTGTTGAATTGGTGCATCAAGCTAGCAAAGCTGAGTGGCAATTGCAGCAGGATATGAAGTCCACTAGAGGAGTATCTTTCAGCACAAAAAGTGCAGCAAGTGGAAGTAAATTTGCACCCAAAGGAAGTGGAAGTAAAGGTACATTTTCTAGCTCAAACGGTGGTGCACGATCTAGCAACCTTGGTTCTTCTAGTAGCAAAGAGTTGGCTGCTCAAAATGAGAAATTCAAATCAGCAAACTCAGTGGGTTCTTCCACCAAGAGTAGTGGAATTCAGTGCTTCAAGTGTGGTGGTCGTGGTCATGTTGCAAGAGAGTGTCCAAACGCTAGAACCATCATTGTGAATGATCAAGGGGAGTATGAATCTGCTAGTGAGAAAGAACAAGAAGATAGTGGAAGTGAGAGTAATCTTGAGAAGGACATCTGTGAATTTGAATCTGGTGCTGCTCTTGTTGTAACTCAGATTTTGAGTGTACAAATGAGCGATGCTGAAAATGGACAGCGGCACAATCTTTTTCAGACTAGAGCTAAAGTGCAAGATAGGGTTGTCAAAGTGATCATTGATGGTGGCAGTTGCCACAATCTTGCAAGCAAAGAAATGGTTGAAAAGCTTGGGTTGAAGCTACTGAAACATCCCCATCCATATCATGTGCAATGGCTTAATAATTCAGGTTCTATTAAGATTGCACAAAGAGTGAAAGTTCCATTCAAGATTGGTGAATATATTGACACTGTAGAGTGTGATGTGGCACCTATGACAATGTGCCACATGCTGTTGGGTAGACTATGGCAATATGATCGATCGTCTCTACATTGTGGTAGAACCAATCAATACACCATCAAGTGGAAGAACAAGGAGTTGATTCTTAAACCCATGACATCGCAGCAAATCCTAGCTAGCTGAGCACTTACAAAAGACCTCCGAAGTGAGGAATGAGAGTGCAAAAGAAAGAGAGAAAAATAATTTGAGTGCCCTCCACAAATCAGTGAGTGAGAGCCACAAGCCAAACATGAGAGATGACAGAAAAAGAGAGGGAGAGAACTTCGTGCTGATAGCCACCAAATCTGAAATGAGAGATGTGAGGAAAAACCAAGATCAAGTACTATTTGTACTTGTGTGCAAGGACACATTGCTTTTAGCTAATGACTTAACATCTGTCCCTAGTGTTGTTGCACGTGTTTTGCAGGACTATGACGATGTTTTTCCAAAGGAAACACCTGCTGGACTTCCTCCTTTGTGCGGTATTGAACATCAAATTGATCTCATCCCTGGAGCTGCACAACCAAACCGTCTGGCGTACCACACCAATCCAGAAGAAACCAAGGAGATTCAAAGGCAAGTACAAGAACTTTTAGATAAAGGATATGTGCGAGAAAGTTTAAGTCCTTGTGCTGTTCCTGTGATTTTGGTGCCAAAGAAAGATGGTTCTTGGAGGATGTGTGTAGATTGTAGAGCCATAAACATCATCACCGTTCGTTATCGTCATCCTATTCCTAGGCTAGATGATATGCTTGATGAATTGAGTGGTTCTATGATGTTTTCTAAAATTGATTTGAGAAGTGGTTACCATCAAATTAGAATGAAGATTGGAGATGAATGGAAAACTGCTTTTAAAACAAAGTTTGGGCTGTATGAATGGTTAGTTATGTCTTTTGGTTTGACCAATGCCCCTAGTACGTTCATGAGATTGATGAACCATGTCTTGCGAGCGAGCATTCATTGGAAAGTTTGTTGTTGTTTACTTTGATGATATTCTAATTTACAGCAAGACATTGGAGGAACATGTTGATCATATTAAGCAAGTTTTGGATGTGCTAAGAAAAGAAAAATTATTTGCTAACCTTGAGAAGTGCACATTTTGTACAGATTAGGTTGTGTTTCTTGGTTTTGTTGTTTCAGGTTCAGGAATTAAGGTTGATGAATCAAAGGTGAAAGCAATCAAGGATTGGCCAACTCCTGAAAATGTGAGTCAGGTGAGAAGTTTTCATGGACTTGCTGGTTTTTACAGGAGATTTGTGAGAGATTTCAGCACCATAGCTACTCCGTTGAATGAGTTAACAAAGAAAGGTGTTGCCTTCCAATGGGGTGAACCACAAGAGAGAGCATTCCAAGAATTGAAAAAGAGGCTATCCGAAGCCCCCTTGCTAGTGTTACCGGATTTCACTAAAACCTTTGAGGTTGAATGTGATGCATGTGGGATTGAAATCGGTGGTGTCCTAATGCAAAAAGGACAGCCGGTTGCATACTTCAGTGAGAAGTTAGGAGGTGCGCAACTGAACTACTCGGTGTATGACCAAGAATTGTATGCTTTGGTAAGAGCTCTTGAGACTTGGCAACATTATTTATGGCCAAAAGAATTTGTTATTCATTCAGATCATGAGGCTTTGAAATATTTAAAGGGGCAAGCAAAACTGAATTGTAGACATGCCAATTGGGTTGAATTCGTTGAAACTTTTCCATATGTTGTGAAATATAAGAAAGGTAAAGAAAACATTGTTGCTGATGCTTTGTCACGTAAAAATATTTTGTTGAATCAACTAGATGTCAAGGTGCCAGGACTTGAAAGCATAAAAGAATTGTACCCTACTGATCATAAATTTTCAGAACCATTTGCAAAATGTACAACTGGAAAAGGGTGGGAAAAATATCATATACAGGATGGATTTTTGTTTCGAGCTAACAAATTGTGTGTACCCCACTACTCTGTTAGGCTTTTGTTGCTACAGGAAACACATGCAGGTGGATTGATGGGTCACTTTGGATGGAGAAAGACATATGAGATGCTAGCTGACCACTTCTACTGGCCAAAGATGAGAAGAGATGTCCAACGACTTGTGCAAAGGTGCATCACATGTCACAAAGCTAAGTCAAAACTGAACCCTCATGGATTATATACTCCCTTGCCTGTTCCTAGTACCCCTTGGTAAGATATTAGCATGGATTTTATTTTGGGTTTACCTAGGACAAAGAGGGGAATGGATTCAATTTTTGTTGTTGTTGATCGGTTCTCTAAAATGGCACATTTTATACCTTGTCATAAAAGCGATGATGCTTCCCACGTAGCCTCTCTATTTTTCAAGGATATTGTAAGATTACACGGCGTGTACAAAACAATTGTTTCAGACCGTGACACCAAGTTCTTGAGCTACTTTTGGAAGACATTGTGGGCAAAGCTTGGAACAAGGCTGCTATTTTCCACCACTTGTCATCCTCAAACGGATGGACAAACTGAAGTTGTGAATAGAACACTTTCTATACTGCTACGAGCCTTGATAAAGAAAAACCTGAAGGAGTGGGAAGAGTGCTTGCCACATGTGGAATTCGCTTACAACAGGGCAGTACATTCTACAACTAATATGTGTCCTTTTGAAGTTGTGTATGGATTCAAACCCCTTGCTCCGATCGATTTGTTGCCTCTACCATTGCAGGAAAGGATTAACATGGAAGCATCCAAGTGTGCATCATATGTCAAGAAGATTCATGAGAAGACCAAAGAAGCAATCGAAAGAAGGTCCAAGTACTATGCTGATTGGGCAAACAAGCATCGCAAGAAGGTGATATTTGAGCCCGGAGATTTAGTGTGGGTACATCTTCGCAAAGACCGCTTTCCTGAGAAGCGTAAATCCAAGTTGATGCCACGGGGAGATGGTCCATTCAAAGTGTTGTCTAGGATCAATGATAATGCCTACAAGATTGAGCTTCCTGAAGATTATGGTGTTAGCACAACCTTCAATGTTGCTGACTTGACACCATTCTTCGGATTAGAAGAATCAGAGTCGAGGTCGACTCCTTTTGAAGAGGGGGAGGATGATGAGGACATCCCAACTAAGCATGCTCCCTTTAATTCCACGCCAACCTCTACACCGACTATGCTAGCACCAGCCCATGTCATCAATGGACCGATTACACGTAGCCGTGCAAAGAAGCTACAACAAGAGGTCCACGCGCTACTTTGTGAGATTTATTTTAACATTAATGAGAATTATATACTACCTAAGTGTTGTACCTTAGTTGTACACAGGTATATAGAAGAAGAGAAGGATAAATCGGACCCTGAAGAACGGACCAGTGCAAGTTCCAGAAGAAGTCAAAAACGGACCAGTAGAAGTCAAAAACGGACCAGTGAAAGAAATATTCATAACTTTTTACTCACAAAAGCTATAAAGGTCCATGAGCACTTGTTGGAAAGCTTGATGAGTCTACTTTCCAATGAATCTACTGGCGACCAGTTTGGGTACACCATATTGCCTGCAGACCAAAATTAGTACAGACTGCTCAGAAGGTCAACAGTCTGTCATGACAGAATATTGGTACAAATTGCCAAGTGAAACTGTACCAATCTACAGAGTTTCGTGGTGCATGGAATACATTGATGGAAAGCTCTTGGAGTCTAGTTTGACACCTAAGAAACGGTTCATCATTTGGACTTCCCAATAAAAAGTTATGGTCAGTTTATTGGAAACTGCTCTGGAGGCCAACAGTCACGCGAAGCCACTTCGGGAATCCATTTCGAGGGGACCTTTCACATTGCCTTCCCTCAGAAACTCTATTTCATTTTCATACCTATCTAACAGGGTTGTTGCTAGTATAAATACCCCCTAAGACTCATTGTAATCCAAGACTTATGATATTGAGAATACAAACCACTTTGTTCAGATGTGTGCTAACAAATTCAGAGAGAGATCTCTACCTCTTTGCTCTTGTGTTTTCCTTCGTGGAGATTATAGAAGCAGCCGCATCATCGGCACCCAATCCGTGCTCCTGATCCTTGAGTTCAGGTTGCGTAGGTTGGTTCTTTGAGAGTGTGGTTGGGCGAATCCTTGGTTCAGGCTGCCGTATAGAGACGGTGGTTGGCTCCTTGTGCGTGTCGTCAGGTTGCACTAGTTATCCTAGCTGCTTGCAGCAAGTTATCGGCTGATCTTCAGCTAGTTATCCTACATCGTGAAGATCGGGACAACGACCTCACCAACACGTCGTGCCTCAGCCTGGTCTGAGGGCAAAGTGCCATCGACGAGGCGTTGCAGCAAGAGGTAGCGCCAATCTGGCGAGTCGTCTGGTGCAGGGGGTTCGGACTTGATGTCCATGGCCTCGTGCTCCTGAGGCGTGGAGATCTTGGGGTCGGAGCCTGAGTTGCCTAGGGGTTGATCGTCTTTGTAGTCGACGGAAGGCTTATAGAGGTCGCTGACAAAGACATCCGAGGGGATCATGGCCCACTCAGACGCCATTTTGGCGAGCGCGTCTGCGGCCTCATTGTATTTCCTTAACACGTGGTTAAGCTCGAGGCCGTCGAATTTTCTCCAGGCGCTAGACTGCTTTGCAGTATGCATCCATCTTGGGGTCGTGGTAGCTGGACTCTTTCATGACTTGGTCGATGACGAGTCTGGAGTCGCCTCGGACGTTAAGCCGCTTGATCCAATGCTCGATCGCGATATGGAGACCATTAACAAGGGCCTCGTATTCCGCCACATTGTTTGAGGCAGGGAAGTGGAGTCGGATTGCATATCGCATCCTTACCCCGAGGGGCAAGATGAAGACGAGGCCAGCGCCGGCCCCGATTTTCATCAGACCCGTCGAAGTACAAGGTCCAGCACTCGTGCTGGATCTGTGGTGGGGGGATTTCAGTTCCTGTCCACTCTGCTACAAAATCCGCTATAACCTGGGATTTTATAGCTTTCCGAGGCTCATAGGTGATCCCGTGGCCCATAAGATCTATAGCTCACTTAGCAATTCTACCATTTGCCTCTCGGTTCTGGATCACTTCCCCCAGAGGGAAAGATGACACAACCGAGATCGGATGAGACTCAGAGTAAAGGCGGAGTTTGCGTCGGGCTAAGACTACCGCGTAGAGTAGTTTTTGGATTTGGGGGTATCGGGTCTTTGTGTCGGATAGTACCTCATTGATGAATTACACCGGTCTTTGGACCTGTAGGGCGTGCCCTTCTTCCTTCCTTTTGACCACGACAGCTGCGCTGGCCACCTGATCGGTGGCTGCGACGTAGAGGAGCAATGGTTCTCCCTCGGCAGGAGGTACCAAGATGGGAGGGTTAGTGAGCAGAGCCTTGAGCTTGTCAAGGGCTTCCTGGGCCTCGGAGGTCTAGGAAAAGTGCTTGGATTTTCTAAGTAACCTATACAGAGGTAGTCCTTTCTCCCCGAGACGGGAGATGAAACGACTGAGGGAAGCTAGGTACCCCGTGACTCTCTGTACTCCCTTTGGGTTATGAATTGGGCCCATATTTGCGATGGCCGAGACTTTTTCTGGTTTGGCCTCGATCCCTCGCTCAGACACAATGAACCCATGGAGCATGCCTCGGGGGACCCCGAAAACGCATTTTTCGGGGTTCAGTCTGATCCCTTTAGCCCGCAGGCATCGGAATGTTTCATCCAGGTTGGCCACCAGGCCGCTTGCCTTCCTAGATTTGACAACAATGCCGTCTACGTAAGCCTCTACCGTTTGGCTATGAGGTCCCCGAAGACCTGGAGCATACATCGCTGGTATGTAGCCCCCGCGTTATTAAGGCCGAAAGGCATGGTTACGTAGCAAAACATCCCGAAAGGGGTGATGAAAGAGGTCGCGAGCTGGTCGGACTCTTTCATCTTAATTTGGTGGTAACCAGAATAAGCATCAAGAAAAGATAAAATTTCACATCCCGCAGTGGAGTCAACTATTTGATCGATACGAGGTAATGGAAAGGGGTTCTTAGGACATGCTTTATTTAAACTAGTATAGTCTACACACATCCTCCACTTCCCATTTTTCTTCTTGACTAGTACAGGGTTAGCTAACCACTCGGGATGGAATACCTCCTTGATGAATCCGGCCGCCAGCAACTTGTGGATCTCCTCCCCGATGGCCCGGCGCTTCTCCTCGTCGAATCGGCGCAGGCGTTGCTTCACGGGCTTGGAGCCGGCTCGGATGTCCAAGGAGTGCTCGGCGACTTCCCTCGGTATGCCAGGCATGTCCGAGGGACTCCACGCAAATATGTCCGCATTTGCATGGAGAAAATCGACGAGCATTGCTTCCTATTTGGGGTCGAGGCTCGAGCTGATCCTCAACGCCCTACCTTCAGAGGTCCCGGGGTCGAGGAAGACGAGCTTGGTCTCCTCCGCCTGCTCAAAGCTTCTGGCGTGACGCTTGGGGTCGGGGATGTCCTGGTCATCGTCGCCGAGGCCGGTGAGGATAGACAGAGACTCAGCCAGAGCCTCGGCCTGCTCGATGCACTCG
Organism: Sorghum bicolor; assembly: GCF_000003195.3. Taxonomy (NCBI): domain Eukaryota; kingdom Viridiplantae; phylum Streptophyta; class Magnoliopsida; order Poales; family Poaceae; genus Sorghum; species Sorghum bicolor. The sequence goes on from NC_012874.2 coordinate 26,886,659, forward strand.
ACGTCGCACTGGTTGGCGTGCTGGCTTGTCGTGCTAACGGTGATGATGCCGTTTGGCCCCGGCATCTTGAGCTTGAGGTAGGTGTAGTTGGGGACGGCCATGAACTTGGCGTAGCATGGTCGCCCTAGGATTGCGTGGTAGGTTCCTAGGAACCTGACCACATCGAAGGTGAGGACCTCCCGTCTGAAGTTGTCGGAGGTCCCGAAGCAGACGGGCAGATCGATCTGCCCGAGGGGATGGGCGCGATGTCCTGACACCACTCCATGGAATGGCGATGCATCATTCCTCAGTCGAGACTTGCTGATCCCCATGAGGGCCAAAGTCTCGGCGTAAAGAATGTTGAGGCCGCTGCCTCCGTCCATCAACACCTTGGAGAGACGAGTCTCGGCGATGATGGGGTCGACGATCAAAGGATAACTCCCAGGATTGGGGATCTGATCCGGGTGATCCTGACGGTCGAACGTGATTGCGCTCTTGGACCACTTGAGGAACGATGGGGCGGCTGTGCTGACTGCGCAAACTTCTCGGAGTTCGCGCTTCCTTTGACTCGCGGTGAGGCGAGCCACACGTCCCCAAAGATCAAGAGGCAGTTCTTGACCTTAGGGAATCCTTCTCCCTGGGGGTCGTCGTCCTTGGGGGGCTCTTCAGCGCCCTCCTTGACTATGATGTCGGTGTAGTACCGACGCAGGACAGTGCACTCCTCAAGGGTGTGCTTGGTTGGTCCCCTGTGATAGGGGCATGGCTTCTTCAACATTTCGTCGAAGAGGCCACGGCCAGCAGGAGCCCACTTAGGGTTCTTGCGATGTGCCGCGGTGACCAGGTTGTCGTCCGACTGACCCTGCTTCCCCTTGCGACCCTTCTTCTTCTTATTTGGGTCGCGAGAGCCTGAGTCCTCGGTGGCCTCGGCTTTTTGTTTCCCCTTGGCCATGCCGTCGGAGAAAATGGCACCAACCGCCTCTTCGCCTCAGGCAAAGTTGGTGGCGATGTCGAGCAGCTGGCTGGTGCTCGTGGGGGTCTTGCGACCGAGCTCGTGTACCAGCTCCTTGCATGTGGTACCAGCGATGAAGGCTCCGATGACGTCGGAGTCTGTGATATTGGGGAGCTCGGTGCACTGCTTGGAGAATCGCCTGATGAAGTCTCGGAGGGACTCATCGGGCTTTTGCCGGCAGCTCCTGAGGTCCCATGAGTTCCCAGGGTGCACGTATGTGCCTTGGAAGTTCCCGACGAAGATCCTGACTAGGTCGGCCCAGTCGTGGATCATGCGCTCAGGGAGGTGCTCAAGCCATGCTCTGGCCGTATCGGCCAGGTGGAGTGGCAGGTTGTGGATGGTGAGCAAGTCATCTTCCGCCCCGCCCAGCTGACATGCTAGGCGGTAGTCCACTAGCCAGAGCTCAGGGTTGGTTTCCCCCGAGTACTTGGTGAGTTTAGCGGGCTGTCGGAATCGTGTCGGGAATTTGGCCCTGCGGATGGCCTCGCTGAAGATGCGGGGGCCCGGAGGCTCCAGCGACGTGCTGCGGTCGTGGTCGGGGTCGTACCTCCCGCCTCGGCACGGTCGATAGCACCGAGACTTGGCCTCGTCCCTGTCACGCCGTCTGGCCTCAATGGTGGCTCGGGCGTCCGCGTTGGCCCCGACGGGTTCGTGGACCGATGGGGCCCTGTCACCCCCTTGCGGGTAAGGGGGCGGCGGACCCTGCACCGTTGGTGCCCTGTTAGGAGGGGATCGATCCCCTTGGCGTCTCGTACCGTGGGACTGTGACGCAGAACTTTCTGCGTTCTGCACCACACCTTGCTCCAGGAGGCCACGTAGCCCCTGGCGCAGCCTCCTCCCCTCAGAGGTCGATGGCTTGGGCATCGCTCTGAGGAGGACTGCGGCAGCCATCACGTTCTGGCTTGCCGTGCTGAAGACTGGGGGGTTGTCACCCCCTTCATCCTCGATGATGCGGCGGTTGACATCTCGAGCGCGGCGTCTAGCCTCGCCCCTGTCCGCGCGGCCGGACTAGTCTTGGACCAGGGTCTCGCGGAGTTGGTGGAGGCGTACGCGCTCTTGTTCGAGCCTGGCCTCCAGCTCGTTGAGATGCTTGAGGTCAGGGCGCTGTCCTCTGCGGGGGCTGATGCTGCCTCGCGTGCTCCTGGATGGGTCCCGGGAGTTGTGTTGGGAGGTGGAGTGGCGTTCCCCTACCTAGAGGGCCCTGCACCCCCTTGAGCGTTGGGGGGCGCTACTCTGACCTCGAGGTTGAAACACTCTCGTGATGGATCTAGCCACTGTCGTTGGAGTCGGAGTAGTGGAGGTTGTAGTCGCTGGCCTCCAGAAAGCGCATGAAAGTTTCCGGGTCGCCACAACTGGAAAAGTTTGCGCCAGCCCATTCATCGTCGCCTGAGGTGGGATCCTCAGGGTATGACGAACGGGCGGTGTAGCGATAAGGTCCAGGGTAGACCTCAGGTGGTGCCCTGGAAGATCCACGTACGCACTTAATGAAATGCTCGCGGAAGAGGCGTAAGTGGCTGCTGCACTCTTGAGTCCCAGAGGGAGCTCGGGAGGCGCCGCTGTCTTTCCTCCATCCGTGGATGGAGGGCGACGAGAAGTCGAAGCCCCTTGGTCCCTCTTCTGAGGAGAGGGCGGGAGCCGTGCTTTGCCCTTTGATCGGGGCGGAACAGGGGGTCGTGAAGATCCCCTGTTGGTCCATGGAGTGGAGCTCGACGCTCTGCGGGCCCTTCCTCTAGCGCCTGTCGGGCCAGAAGAATGGGCGATCTGGTGAGGAATATGCGGGGGGAGGGCCGGATGGACCCTCGCCTTAGTGGTAGGGTCAGAGATCCTAGACCTCTGACGCCCCCGTTGGGCACCCCCTTCATGGTGCCCCGAGCGCCTCCCACGCACTGGCTGCGGTGGGATCGGCTCGGGGCGAGGCTCGGCGTCACCACGTGGTGGGAGGAGGACCATGTCATAGCCGAAGCCAAGCGACATGAACTCCAAACTCCCAAACATCATGATGGTGCCGAGGCGAAGTGGGTGGAATCCGTCTGCCATCCGGGCTTTCCCCAGTAGGGAAAGATGAATGCCACGCAAAAGGCCCCTACCTGGCGTGCCAACTGTCGGCGTCTAGACTCGTGCTCTAGACACAAACGAGTATAAGTATGCGTGACCACCTAAACCCGGATGGTGATGCAAGTGGAACACAGAGAGTTTATACTAGTTCAGGCTAAGGATGCCCTACGTCTAGTGAGATCGGGGGGTCTGTATTGCCTTGCACCCAAAGGTGCTTATAGTAGGAGTGTACAAGCAGGTTGCGAGAGAGGGCTAAGTCCCAAGTCTCGACTTATGCATGGTGGACAGAGCGCTGGTTGCTACTCTGTGAGTGAACTCGCTTAGAGTTGTGGTGTTTGTGTATTGCTTGGCCGTGTGCTGTGTGGATGTCCGTGTCGTGGATGCGAGCCCTGGTTCCCCTTTTATAGTCTCAAGGGGGACACAGGGTTTTACATGCGTGATTGGTGATTTCCTCTGCTGAGTGGTGAAGCCACAGTCCCGACCCTGTAGAAGCTTGCCCATCCCGTCTTTGAGGCATGGCTATCAGCATGGCTGCTCCTGTGAGGGGTTACCGAGTCCTGTTGGAGTTGTGGGGGTCGGATCGGTGATACTGCAGCCCGTCCTGTAATAGTAGGAAAAGACAGCTAATAGTGACACTGGTTAATCTCTCCCATTCCTCTTTCACTGTGAGGCGGTACACTACAGTGAAAGAGGTAAGGCCACAGTGGCCGGGGTGGTTGGAATAGTCGCCTCCATGCCCTGCTGCGATATGGGAGTCACTGCGCCTGTCACGTCGTGGGTACGGGCGCCGTGCGTTGGAAGCCTTGCTCTGTGCTATGGGATCGGGCGAAGCGGCGTTGGCACCTGAGCCCTAGAGGGGTCGGGCGAGGCAGAACTTGCGCCCGAGGCCGAGGGGGGTCGGGCGAGCTGGTACTTGCGCCTGAGGCCAAGGGGTCGGGCGAGCTGGGGCCCGCACCCTGGTGATTGCGGATGGTTTGCTTTGTCTTTTGTGACTTTTATTACTCTGATTTGGGTATCCCTTTTTATGGTACCCAACACTACTACACCTGGACTTGATGATCATTTGAGCACAGGTGGAGATGAAGGCATGGCACCTGCTGCTCATGACAGTACAGGTGCCGATAATGGAACTAGAGATGAAACTGAAGGCATGTAACATTTTTTCAGTAAATATGACATCTATTTTGCTCATTTGAATGAAAGTAAACCATTTCATTAAATGATATCTATTTTGTAGCTGCAGCACAGCAAGCACCAAGGAGACCCAGAGGACCAACTGTGGGAAAACAGCTAGACAAAATGACTAAAGCTATGGGAAGAAGACTGCCCATTGTTGTTGACGAAGGCCAAAGAAGGCCGCACGAACCTGTTCAAGCAGCCAAGTTTGCATCAAAGGGTGGCATCATCGTTTGGGAAAGCATGCCTGTCCTACCACATTGGAAAGACAAAAAATACTACGACAAATTTGAGGGAGAGCTTTCTGTAAGTGCTATTTCTAATCTAAACTTTTATACTACTTCACCTTAATTGTCAAACTAACTATGGAGTTCACAAATGCCTAGGGGCGCTTGGCCATTAAGACTAAAGACAAGCCAACAGAAGAAGCTTGTACTGATCTGATGTGCATTGTAATAAAGAACCCACGATATAGGCTCAAGGTAAAATACTTCAATGGTGTAGCTGCAAATGAGGTTCCGACAACTTCACCTGTTTCTTACATGACTGATGAACAGTGGAAGGCACTAGTTGCAAAGTGGACTGATCCAAACAACATGGTATGGGTATCTTGTCATATATTATTATTTCACATTCAGTTTGCATAGGATCTTCTCACTTTCAATCTATGATCCCATCTGACATCTAGTTTCTCTTGTAGGAAACATGTGAAAAGAACAAGCAGAACCGTAGTAAGGTGAAATATCATCAGACTACTGGTTCTCGATGCTACGAGGCACACCTATATGATTATGTTAGTGTAAATTTCCTTGTACAATAACCTGTACGTTTCCATGAATCAGCTGCCTTTGCACTAGATTTGAGACAACTTTTATGTGCATGTTTATGCATGGACAGAAGCAGAAGAGAAAAAGGGAAGAACCTAGCTTAGATATGACTGGAGAATTAGATGCGGTGGAGGCCTTCAAGACCTGCCACACCAGCTCCAAACGTGGCATGAGTGAACCTGCAAGAGAAGCACTTGTAAGATCATTAGTTTGATTTATTCAATGCATTTTTATTAGATCATATGATGTTCATTGGCATTGTTTGTTTCACTGGCCACTTTGTTCTGGCCTAATTATTATTCCTGTCAATGTCAAATCAATGTTTGCATGTGGTACTGCTCTGAATCAATGTCTGTATAAACTGATTATCATTTCTCTCAGTTTCGATCTAGTGTCGCCTGTGCATCTTTTACAGTTATCATCTGTATATATTTCTTTGAATGAAGATATTGTCTGCATTTGCTACTGCTCTGAATTAATATATTTCTTGTACTCTGAATGCATGAGCCTGATGGAGTCTTGTGTTGCATCAACTTGGTATTTGAAAATAATAGAAACAGAAAGGTACTTATTCAAATGGTGTCAGTCTTGAAGTCATGTTGTAGTAGCCTGACTGGAGTTTATAGTTCTACTCTAGATGTTTATAAGAGAATACAATAATTTTCCTGAGATGTTTTGGATCTGTCAGCTACAGAATTCCTTTGGATGTATAAATTCAAAGGTAGTGTTGCCGAACAAAAGTATGGTTGTGTTAGCTGTTGATGTCAGCCAGGTTTTTACACCTTTTACTGAATGAACAGTCCTGACGAATCTAACTAGTCCCAGACTGAAACTAGTTGCCTGATTAATCTAGATACTTGAGCAACAATAGTGGCGAGTGAGATGCCCGCTGTTCTTTGGCATATGAAACGAGCTCTGTGGAACATAGTCTGCTACTTAATTTAAGTAATGATAACGGTAGCATGCAGCCCGAGTCTTCAGCATCACGAACGGCGCCCATCTGCAGACATGCGTGGAGTATGCGGCCACGCCGTTGCATGCGCGCGGAGCGCGCACACGTTGTGCATGCGCACGACGTGCGGCTGAGCCTGCCTGGTCCTCCCTGTATGTAGGATCGTAGAGACCAAGTGCTGTGCTAGCCTGTTGTATAAGTATTCATGCCAATGATTCAATGAAAGTGTGGCTTGAGTCTAAACTTCTTTATGGTATCTATTAGCTCGGTCTGATCCCCTGTCCACAGCCCTCGCTAGCCTTCTTCTTCCGCTGCTCACCCTCTTGTGCTGCTCGCCATGGAGGACAACCCTCTGTTCGCGTTCGAGCAGTCCGTCCACGGCTCACCCACCGGCTCGTCTGCCTCCTTCACCGCCTCCTTTAATGGTGGTGCTGCTCCGCCGCCACACCCTACACCTCCCTCCGCCGCTGCACTGATGATGGTGAACATCAAGTCCCATGTGCCTGTGGTTCTTGACATCGTCAACCCGAACTATCAAGAATGGCGCTGCTTTCTCGACTCCATCATCGGCAAGTTCGGCCTTCTTCCCCACATCCAAGCCGCCCCCACTGCCGCACAGCTCGCCGACCCGGAGTGGGTGATGAAGGACCAGTGCCTCGTCAACTGGCTCTTCAACACCATGACCCGCGATGTCATGCGCATCGTCCGCGTTCCCGGTGGGAACGCCGCCGCGTTCACGATCTGGAATGCCATCGTCGATCAGTTCCGCGACCACCAGCTCCACCGCGCCGTGTACCTGGAGTCCGAGTACAGGAGCCTGTACCAAGGTGATCTCAACGTCACCGACTACACCGCCAAGCTGAAGGAGCTCGCCGATGCCCTTGGCGACCTTGGCCAGCCGGTCTCCGACCAGTCCCAGGTCCTCAACATGCTACGCGGCCTCAACGACAAGTACCGCCACTGCATCGCCACCATCACCTCCAGGCAGCCTCCTCACACCTTCCTCTCCGCCCGCTCGTTCCTCCTGCTGGAGGAGCTCTACGCCACAGAACACGGCAAGATGGCGACGCAGCACGCCATGCTCGCCCAGGGCGCTCGTGTGCAGTCGCCCCGCCCCGCTCACCCCTCGCCGACACCTGCCTCGGCCGGTCAGCAACATGGCGGCTCCGGCTCTCCATCCGGTGGTAACCGCAACCGACGCCGTGGTCGCGGCAAAGGAACCGGCAACGTCGTGCCGGCCAACGGCCCGGCCAATCCCTCCACAGGCAGCAACGGCGGACCTTCCCCCACGCCACGGCCTACCAGCTTCCCCAACACTCTATGGGCCGCGGCATACAACCCTTGGCAGGGCATGGTCCAGGCGTGGCCCATGCCCTTCCGCCCTCCTACTGCCGGTGTCCTCGGCCCACGGCCCGGAACGCCTCCCCAGCAGGCCTTCTACGCCGGCCCCTACGACGCCCAGTCGATGCAGTCCGTGCCCGCGCCTGTCGATCCGAATGCCATGCTCGCCGCGCTCGCCAACGCCGGCGTTCCTCAGGCAGGCACCAGCAACTCCGACTGGTTCCTGGACACGGGAGCCTCTTCACACATGACATCGGGTACCGGTAATCTTCATCACATCCGCCCCCTAATCCCTTCTTCCTCTGTCACGGTGGGCAATGGTACTCGTATGCCCATCACCCACCTTGCCAGATCCTCCGTTCCCACCTCCACTACTCCTCTCTCACTCAACAACGTTCTCATCACTCCATCCCTTGTTAAGAATTTGATTTCTGTCCGTTCGCTTACACGTGATAATAACGTTTCTGTTGAATTTGATCCCCATGGTTTTTCAATCAAGGACCTACAAACCCAACAGGTGAAGCTCCGATGCGACAGTCGCGGTGATCTCTACCCCCTGCGGCCACCTCAACACCTCGCTCTTCATGCCTCTGCCTCTGCCGATCTCTGGCATCAACGACTGGGCCATCCCGGGCGCGATCAGATGGCTGCGGCGCTGCGCAACTTCAACTTCACCTGCACCAAGTCCAGCGCTCATGTCTGCACCGCTTGCCAGTTGGGCATGATAGAATAAAAAGAACTTAAGTAGGATCTGCTAACCGGAGGATTAGCCGGGTGGAAACTAATACAAGTAGATAAAGAGTGTTTCGAGAACCTAATACAAGATCTAGGTGAACATGATGTAGAGGAGGTTATGGTAAAGCACAGACCATCCGATTTAGGAGCAGAAGAGCCGGGATCCGCCATCAGTGGCGGACGTAGATGCTCGGCACCAGGAGACGAAGAAGAAGACACCGGGAAGTAGCGCGGCGGCGGTGGATCTTCCCGTCACTGCCTATGACCCTCTAGATCGGATTAGGGTTTAGATGTGGGAGGGAGTGTTGGCGGCGGCCAACTTCGTGGTTCGTGCCCCGGCTCCCCTCCCTTCTCTTTATACCGCAGGGTGACAGGGGCCCACCAGCCATTGAACGGCTGGGGCTCCCCGATCAGGAGTGGATCTGGTCGTTGGGCCATCAGGGGAGAACGAGTCCTTCTGCATAGCCGTTGGGCCATGCAGGAAGAGGTCAATACTAACATTCTCCCCCTTGATCTCTTCTAATAACTTACCTTAATCTCATCTTAACATTAACTTAATAAACTAATCACTTAGCTCTGTTTCATTATAAAGAAGTGCACAGAGCGCGTCTCATCGTCACAGAAAAAATCTTCCGTTGGACTTAACGGCTACAGTATATCTCTCTAATTTGAAAACAGAGTTCTAACTAAAGGGCCCTAAGTGTTCAGTGATCATAGGCTTTCCCTTAAACCCATACTGGCTACGTGTTTTCTGAACACGTTGGGTGGTAAGCCTTTTGTGAGCGGATCCGCTAACATATTGTCCGTCTTAATATGCTCTAGACTTATAATATGATCCTGAACTTTTTCTTTCACAACATAGTACCTATGTCAATGTGTTTGGCAGCACCACTTGACCTATTGTTGTGAGCATATTCAACTGCGGGATTATTGTCGCAGTACAACTTAAGTGGTCTCTCAATGCTGTCTACCACTCTTAATCCGGGTAAAAATTTCTTAAGCCAATTTACCTGCCCCGAGGCCTCATAGCATGCTACAAACTCAGCGTACATCGTAGATGATGTAACAATAGGTTGTTTGGAGCTTTTCCACGATATTGCCCCACCTGCAAGGGTGAATATGTAGCCTGACGTGGATTTTCTTTCATCCCCTGCATAATCTGAATTTGAGAAGCCCACTATCTCTAGTGAGTCTGTCTTTCTATAGTTTAGCATGAAGCCTTTTGTGCCCTGCAAATAACGCAAGACTTTCTTAACTAATTTCCAGTGTTCTACACCTGGATTCTTCTGATATCTGCCAAGTAACCCGGTAACAAAAGCTATGTCAGGGCGAGTACAAATTTGAGCATATTGTAAGCTTCCGACAGCTGAAGCATAAGGTACTGAACTCATTTGCTCGAGCTCTATCTGATTCTTGGGACACTGATGTTCCCCATATCTATCGCCCTTGACAATGGGTGCAGGTGACGGACAACACTTATGCATAACATATTTCTTAAGAATCTTATCTATGTATGCTTTTTGTGACAGCCCTAAAACCCCTCTATTTCTATCACGGTGAATCTCAATTCCCAGAACAAAAGAGGCTTCACCGAGATCCTTCATATCAAAATGTGAGGACAAGAACTTCTTAGTCTCCAATAGTAGACTAACATCATTGCTTGCTAGCAAAATGTCATCCACGTATAGGACTAAGAAGATGAACTTAGCATTCTTAAACTTTGCATAAACACAATTGTCCTCTACATTTGCCTTAAACCCAAACTTTCTAATTGTATTATCAAACTTCAAATACCACTGTCTTGAAGCTTGTTTTAGCCCATAAATAGACTTTCTTAGTCGGCATCCCATATTTTCTTTACCTTCCATGACAAAACCTTTCGGCTGTGCCATGTAAACATCTTCCTCAAGATCCCCATTAAGGAACGCCGTCTTAACATCCATCTGATGCAATTCTAAGTCAAAATGTGCTACTAGTGCCATTATTATTCTAAAAGAATCTTTACACGAGACAGGAGAGAAAGTCTCGTTGTAATCAATTCCTTCTCTTTGGGTAAACCCTTTTGCTACGAGACGTGCCTTATGTCTTTCGACATTGCCTTGGGAGTCATACTTAGTTTTATAAACCCATTTGCAACCAACCTTCTTAGCTCCCTTAGGAATCTCCATTAGTTCCCAAACTTTATTGGAATCCATGGATTTTATCTCATCTCTCATAGCTTCTAACCACTTTGCAGCGTATTCGCTTCTCATGGCTTGTTCATATGTAGTGGGATCATCTTCCATATGAAATTCTTCGGTTTCATAAACCTCATAATCATCTGATATAGCTGATCTTCTAGTTCTTTATGACCTTCTAAGGTTCTCATTGTTTGGCGCTATATGGGGCTGTTGTTGTTCTTCCTGTTGCACGACTGGTGGTTCTAACGGATCTTGAGGGACAGGTTCCAGGTTCTCATCAAGTGTCGGCAATGGAGAACTAACAACAGGTGCTGGCACTACAGTGTCTAGCACTGCTGGTGTAGCAACAATAGGTAGCGTGAAGTATGATTCTTGTAGCATTGGAGTAGGGGCATAAACCCGCTTCTCCTCAAGACTAATTTCTCGCGCTACCTGGCTCCCCCTGATCATAACATCTTCTAAGAACTCAGCGTGTCTTGTTTCTACAAACTTTGTTTGCCTGTCAGGGCAATAAAAGCGGTAGCCTTTTGATCTTTCTGGGTAGCCAATGAAATGGCAGCTGACTGTCTTAGGATCTAATTTTCCTAAATTTGGGTTGAAAACTTTTGCCTCAGCAGGACAACCCCACACCCTTAAATGATTAAGTGAGGGCGCTTTGCCTGTCCACAACTCATACGGTGTCTTAGGCACCGACTTACTAGGCACTCGATTAAGAATGTGAATAGCGGTTTTTAACGCCTCCATCCACAAACTTATCGGTAGGGTAGAGTAGCTTATCATGCTTCTTACCATATCCATTAAGGTACGGTTTCTTCTTTCAGCTACTCCATTCTGCTGAGGCTCTCCTGGCATGGAATACTGAGCAACTATGCCATTTTCCTGTAGGAACTTTCCAAAAGGTCCTGGAACCTGGCCATACGGGGTATGTCGCCCATAATATTCCCCACCACGGTCTGATCTTACTATCTTAATTTTCTTATTGTGCTGATTTTCTACTTCAGCTTTAAATATCTTAAACTTTTCTAAAGCTTCTGATCTTTCTCTAATTGGATAGATGTAGCCAAAACGTGAATAATCATCTATGAATGTTATAAATGAATCATAACCATCCACACTTTTAACAGGAAAAGGTCCACATATATCTGTGTGGATTATTTCTAAGGTTCCTGCACTTCGTTTGGCATTTTTCTTAATTTTCTTAACATACTTTCCTTTGATGCAATCAATACACTGATCTAATTCTAAGAGTTCTAAGGGCGGAAGAATATCATTTTTGACTAATCTTTCTATTCTCCCCCTCGAAATGTGGCCTAATCTGCAATGCCACAATTTCGAAGAGTCATGCTGATGATTCTTACGCTTTCTATTTACATTCATAGACAAGGAGTTTGTCTCGTTCACAATGGATATAGCATTCACATTCTCAGAAATTGATAACAAATAAAGTTTGTCTTGTCGGAAGGCAAGACCAACACACTTATTATGAAATAGTATCTTACATTTGCCATCTCCAAAATGGCATGCCAATCCATCATCATCTAATTTAGAAACACTTATTAAATTGCGATGCAAAGAGGGAACAAAAAGTACATCTGATAGCCTATGTACAAAACCATCTAATAATGCTAAAGACAAGTCGCCAATGGCTTCGACGTCGGCCTGTACTCCATTTGCCACCTTAATTGTTCTTTCTCCTTTTTGCAGGGTTCTCCTCGTATGGAATCCCTGTAAAGAATTAGCAACATGAATTGTTGCACCTGAGTCAATCCACCAAGTAGATTTATCATAACTTAAATACAAGGATTCATCTACAAATGTAACTAAGTCCTCACCTTTTCTATTACAGAAATTCAGGAAACCAATGCAATCCTTTTGCATGTTGTCGACGAAAGCTAGTCGGCAGTCTACCTTGGGGTATACCCACAGTAGTAGTTTATCGGTAGACGGTGCGCAAACTACGAACTCGATGGTGACGCAAGACACGGACAAGCTTTTTATCCAGGTTCGGCCGCCGAGTTGGCGTAATACCTACGTCCTGCGTCTAGTTGTATTGATTTGTGCTGAGAGAATATGATGTCCTAGGGGGGTCCCTTGCCCCTCCTTATATAGTCTGGAGGGCAGGGTTACAGATCTAGAAACTAATCCTAGTCGGTTACAATTGCCATAGATAATTCGATATCAATTCCTATTCTAACCGACTAGAATCCTGCTTGATCTCCACGTCTTGTTTCCTTGCGCGAAACTCCGAGCTGTCGGATCAAGCCTTGAACTCGTCTCGTAGTGGGCCAAGCTTCCTGGCTGAAGTCTAGCCGTAAGGGTATAGGGGTTTATACCCCCACAGCTAGTCCCTGAGCACCATGTATTGTGATGCAACACGCCGTCTTGAGCTTCTTCGATCAGCGAGGCTTGTCGTCTTCAATAAGTGGGAAAATCGCCCAAACAGTTGCAACGGTTCCTTGACCAACTCGAAAGACAGTTGATCAACATTGACATCGAAGAAGCAGGTTGTTCGAAGAATGCATGGTGCTCTAAAAAAAAATTCTTTCCTGGTGAAGTGTGCCCACTTTACCTTTTTGAAAAGGTAGAAGCATCAAAAAAGCAAGCAAATTCACCGCTAGGTGAAGTGTGCCCACTTAGTCCCCGAGCCTGGTAGTAGGTGACGTAGGCACGTGGTGCCAGGGTCAAAAGAAAATTCCCCAAAGTAGTTTTGAGACTGAGATGCATCGCTAGATGCATCGTACCGATGTAGTCCCCGAGCTTGCTGGAAGGCGAAGTATGAGCCTTGTAGCAAGGTCTAAAAAATTGAATTTACCAGTCCCCGAGCATGTCATGCTCGTCTACAATTGAAAAGACCAATCGACCAGTCCCCAAGCACTTAGTGTGCTTCTTGGAATTATATGTTGCTATACTGTACGACCAGTCCCCGAGCGTCGAGTGCTCAGTGGTCGGTGCATGCTTTAAAGCTTTGAGCTGATAGACTGAGCGACCAGTCCCCGAGCGTCGAGTGCTCGGTGGTCGGTGCAGTCCTTGAAGTTCTGAGTTGATAGACTGGGCAACCAGTCCCCGAGCGTCGAGTGCTCGGTGGTCGGTGCAGTCCTTGAAGTTCCGAGCTGATAGACTGGGCGACCAGTCCCCGAGCGTCGAGTGCTCGGTGGTCGGTGCAGTCCTTGAAGTTCCGAGCTGATAGACTGGGCGACCAGTCCCCGAGCGTCGAGTGCTCGGTGGTCGGTGCAGTCCCCGGATTGTTGACTCACTGGCGTATGTGTCTTCTTACTTTTGAAAAGATCTTTCCAATTAAAGTTGACGTGACGGGGTCTCCTGACGATACGTCAGACGGATGCATGAAAAGTTGCACCTGGCAACTGTACAACCGCTCTTTGCATGGTTTGAGAAAAGGAAACCATCAATTGGTACGAAAACTCCGCCGCATTAATTGTCTATAATCATTGTAAACCGAAACGCCGCGTCCGCCGCATGGCCTGCCCACTTCCCGAGAATACAGGAAGTGGGAGAGGTGGGGTCGCAGGTTTATAAGGGCCTAATAGGTCCGCCTGTACCGCTTCGCCTGCCATTGCCTTCAAACCTTCCGCTCTCATCTTCTCCAATCTCCTGCATCTTCCTAACTCCAGCCCACATTCGCACCTCTAATGGCGAAGAGCGACTCCAGGAAGAGGGCCGAACTGATGGCCAAGGAGTGGAAGAAGTCTCGCAGCACCACAAAATCTCTTGGTGACCTCATCGATATGGGGCTTCTGCACGGCGCAGAGCTCGGCGGCTGGAGGGCACCGGAGGGGGAGAGCTACCCCGACCCTCGCGCCGGTGAGATCGTCGTTTTTGAAGATTTCGTTAAGAGAGGCTTTGGTGTTCCTGTTCATCCTTTTCTTCAAGGTCTTCTTTTGTACTATGAGATCGGGATTTGCAATCTGCACCCGAACTCAATTCTCCTTATTTCCACCTTCATCCACCTGTGCGAGGCCTATGTTGGCATAGAGCCGCACTTCGATCTTTTCCGGTATCTTTTCTGCTTGAGGAAGAAGGGAGCAGTTGGAGGCTCCAAGGTTGCAGGTGGAGTATACCTCAACCTTCGTGATGGGATGAAGAATCGCTACCTGCACTGCCCATGGAACACTTCCTTGACCGAATGGTACAGGAAGTGGTTCTACATCAGGGAGGAACCGGGCAGCTCCACGTTCTGCGACGTGGGATACATTCCTGAGAAGAGGACGAGCTGGACCGACCGCCCGGAGTTCGACGGTCCAGTGGCGGATCTCATGAAGCTGATCGACTGGTCGCGCCTAGACGGGCTTGGCGTGGTCGGCAACTTCATTTGCCGCCGGGTGATGCCCTGCCAGAAGAGGGTGCACTCGGCGTACGAGTATGCCGGAAGCGCAGACCCGACCAGGATGCGGTCGGAGATCTTGGAGAAAGCGGAAGTACAACAGCTGTTGAACGAGCTGTTTAACTTCGCGGATGGGGGCTTCATCCGTGGCAGTGATCGGGTGCAAGCCTTCAAGTTAGGACGACCAGCACCAAAGGTGTGTAGCAGATTCTGTTTGATCATTCGTATATCGTCTGCAGTTGACTCATCTCTATTGCTTTTGCAGGTCGGTGATGTCGACCGGTGCACAGTGTATGTATCACTGGCACCGGGGATGGAAAATCCTGCGGGAGAGGTCCCGCCAGAGGAGGACGCTGCTCGGTGTACTCATTACACCAGCAGTGAGGAAGACCAAGCCCGCCCCGTCCCGACCTCTGAGGAGAGGGTAGCGGGGAAAAGGCCATTGCCGGCAGATCCCTTGCCGACACCGGAGCTGCCGGCAGATCTACCGGCGGAGAGCAGCCAAGCACCGAAGCGTCATCGGCTCGTGCGGATCGTCGACGACGACGACGACGAGGAGGCTGCGCCGTCGTTGGTCCGACGGCCTCGGAGCCGCCCAGACACTGCGCCGGTAGTCACTGATCGAGTGGCCAGCGGCACCGCTGCCCCGCAAGCTGTCGAGATGGGGGCACAGGTGCCGACCGGCCGGGCGAGGAGGAGGTTCACCGCGACCCACCGTCGGTCAGACCTGTAAGTGTTTGACTTACGTATTTTGGACTCCTCTTTTTTTTTAACTTTTGTCCCTGTAGTGCGGCATCGGATGTCGACCCTGGCCAAACTGCCAGCCAGGGAACGGGCGAGCCTGCCCGCGGTTCTGGGGATGCGGCCCCCTAGACCACAGAGCAGCCAACAGCTGCAGTCGCGCCTGGGAGCACCGAGGAGCTCCCGAGCGCGGCGCCGACTACAACAAGCAGCCCGACCAGGGCTGGAGAGGCTCCCCCAACTGACTCCTCAGAAAAGGGAAGATCTCCGACCGCTCCTCCTGCCGGGGGGAGTGAAGTCCCCCCGCCGCCCCGAGCAGGAGCATCTTCGGCTGCGGGCTCCCCAGGTCTGGTCCAAGGGCCAGTAATACCTGGGGCCACCACCGGGGGTGAAGCAGCACAGGAGGAGGAAACCCGGGCGGCCTCCGATGACGAGGTGGAAGAGATCGAGGGTCGTCCCCGTGATGGCCGCCAACACGTGTATGTGTGGCGCCAACGCGGGGATCACTTTATCGGTCATGAGGAGCTCGCCGAGACCGAAGAGGCCGCCAGGGTGGAGCGCGCGGCCAAGCGCCTTGTCAACGAAGTCAAGGTAAGCGGCTTTTGTGTACTGCTGCGCATTCTTTTGCCTTGTCTTGCATGGTCGTTATATGCTTGCTTTGTAGGACGTAATGAAAACGGCAAAGTACCGGAAACGGTGCTTTGACCAGATAGAAGGCGTCATGGCCGAGAACAAGGCCCTTGCCGCGGAGGTAGACCGGTTACGGGCGGAGGTCGGGGAGAAGGTGGTCGAGATGAGTGCCGAAAAGGAGCGTCGTCTCGACCTCGCTCGTCGTCTGGCCGACCAGTACCGGCTGCAGGAAGGTTAGTCACACGCTCCGAGCAGCTTCGCGTACTTGTATAGTTTGGAGTCAGCGCCGACGAACCGGCTGTTGACGGAGAAACAGATGACCAGAGGCAACTCCGCGAACAGCGTAACGCCGATCGCGCCCGACGGCGTGCGGACGAGCAACAACAGATGCCACCAAGTAACCTCAACGATGCCTTTGACATGGTCGGGGACCAGCCGGTCTACAAAACGCCAAGCGCCAACGTGGCTGTCGCCATGGCCAACCTGGATCGGCTTCCTGACACCCCCGAATGCCAGGGAGTCCGGACCAGCATCCGAGCACACCTGATCGCCGCAATGGGACAGACAGCCACTCTGCTCAAGAGAGTCCAGGACGTCTCTTATACGGAAGCCGCCTCCGACCAGACTAATCGTAGCCGGGCCTCACCCAGCAGGCGTCACCGCAGCCGCTCCCCCGACAACCGTCGAGGGGACTCACGGCGCGACGATGGTGGTCGGAACGCCGATGGCCGCCGCCAGCAGAACCGCGTACGCGGCCAAGAAGAAGAAGATCAACACAGGGATCTCCGCCACAACATCCCCCCCAAAGATGCCCGGGACCGCATCAACAGGCGCGCCGCAGAGAGAGCAGTCCACGAAAACCTACGCCGCATCGAGTACGATGCGACCCACGGTCCTCCGGGCCTAAGGCAGTTCTCCTCACACCTCCGCCAGGTCGTATGGCCCCGCAATTTCAAGCTCGAAAAACTTAAAAAATACGACGGCAAGGAAAATCCAGAGAACTGGATCACTCTCTATGAAATCGCCGTCCGATCAGCGGCAGGAGATGAGCACGTCATGGCTAACTACTTCCCCGTAGTCCTCGACCAGGCTGGTCATCAGTGGCTTCTCGGCTTGCCCGAGGACTCCTTCGACTCTTGGGAAGAGCTACGACAGGCTTTCATCGACAGCTTCATCGCCACATGTGAGCAGCCCGAAAACAAGTATGACCTTGAAAGGATAAGAGACAGGAAGAATGAACCTCTGCGCGATTACATCCGACGATTCTCGGATATGCGCCTCAAAATCCCGAAGATTTCTCATGACGAGGCCATATCAGCCTTTATCAAGGGCTTGCGTTTCCATGAAGCATTGAGGAACAAGCTGTTGCATAAGCGCCCATCAACGGTAGCAGAGCTCCTCGCTACGGCTAAGAATTACGCCGATGCTGATGACGCAGAAAAACTAATCCGAGACGACGCGAGAGGCCCCGACCAGCCTTCTCGGCGAGATGCCGGTCGTGGTCGCTACGACAACAGAAATCACCGCCGCTCCGACAACCGCGATCACCGAGAGGGTTGGGATCGGCGGCGCGACAGCCGCGACGACTTCAAAGGAAAGCGCCCTCGCGAATACGACCACGAAGTAAATACGGTCAAACGTCCCAACGGACGACGGGACTACAAAGACGACTACAACAAAACGTTGAAGGGACCGTGCCAGCTACACCCAAAGTCTAACCATACCATGGAAGAGTGCCGCGTCCTCAAAAGTATCTATACACGACGGGCAGCCCAAGAGGACTCCGCCAAGAAAAATAACAAACGCGACGGGCACGACCACGAAGATGAGGATGAGGACCAAGACAGGGACCCCCGACACCAATACGTCAGCCCCACCGACGTGGTCCACTCCATTTTCGGGGGCAAGGTCTCCACTGAGTCCAAGCGAGAAAGAAAGCTGTTAAAGAGAGCCTGCCTCAACATAGACAGCACGGACGGGCTGATCGCAGATCCGAAATTTCCCGCGTGGTCCCACAGGGAGATCTCGTTCAGCAGGAAGGATCAGTGGGCCGCTATCCCAGAACCGGGTCGTTTCCCACTGATTCTTGATCCCTGCATCAATAGCATCAGATTCGAGCGCGTGCTCGTGGACGGGGGAAGCTCCATCGACATCCTCTTCCGCAACAGCCTGCCCGCCCTCAAGATATCACCGGCGCAACTAAAACCTTACGATGCCCAATTCTGGGGTGTTTTGCCAGGTCAAAGTTCGGTGCCCCTCGGACAGATGACATTGCCTGTCCAATTCGGCACACCCGATCACTTTCGGACGGAGTTCATCAACTTCGTAGTCGCGGACTTCGACGGGACCTACCACGCCATACTGGGCCGCCCATCGCTGACAAAGTTCATGGCAGTCCCGCACTACTCATACCTAGTCCTTAAGATGCCCACGGAGAAGGGTGTCCTAACCGTCAGAGGCAACGTCTACACTGCGTACACCTGCGAAGAAGAAAGCTTCAAGATCACCGAGGCAATTGACCTCTCAATCCGCATGGCGGAAACAGCAAACCAAGCCGCACAGCTGCCTCCCGACCAGCTTCGATTACCTGAGCAGGAGACAGCCAGAAAGAATTCGAAATCCAAGGAGTACAAAGAAGTGCAGCTGGTCGAAGGCAACCCCGAGAAGACAGCCCTCATCGGGGCTAACCTGGATCCAAAATAGGAAGACGCGCTCGTCAGGTTTCTAAGGGACAACATGAGCGTTTTCGCATGGAAACCCGCAGACATGCCCGGTGTCCCACGAAACCTGATCGAGCACTCCTTAAATGTCTCGAAGACCGCAAGACCAATCAAGCAAAAACTGCGGCGGTTCGCTCGTGACAAAAAGGAGGCTATTAGGACAGAAATAACACGGCTTCTAGCAGCCGGATTCATAAAAGAAGTGTATCATCCCGATTGGCTCGCCAATCCGGTTCTTGTACGCAAAAAGAATAATGAATGGAGAATGTGCGTTGATTACACCGATCTCAACAAACACTGTCCTAAAGATCCTTTTGGTCTTCCTCGCATCGACGAGGTGGTCGACTCAACGGCCGGATGCGAACTCCTCTCCTTTCTAGATTGCTACTCTGGTTATCACCAGATCTCGTTAAAGGAAGAAGATCAGATCAAAACATCCTTCATCACACCCTTCGGCGCATACTGTTACACTACCATGTCTTTCGGACTTAAAAACGCCGGGGCCACTTATCAAAGGGCCATCCAGCAATGCCTCCACGACGAGATTCGCGATGACCTCGTCGAGGCCTATGTGGACGACGTGGTCGTAAAAACAAGGGACGCGAGTACCCTAATCGACAACTTAGACCGAACCTTTAAGGCACTCAATAGGTACAAGTGGAAGCTCAACCCCAAGAAATGCATTTTCGGCGTTCCTTCCAGTCTACTGCTCGGCAACGTCGTCAGTCGCGACGACATACGACCAAACCCTTCCAAAGTCAAGGCCGTACTCGACATGCGACCACCGAAGAACGTCAAGGTTATTCAGAAGCTAACCGGATGCATGGCCGCCCTCAGTCGTTTCATCTCAAGGCTGGGAGAAAAAGGCCTCCCTTTCTTCAAACTATTGAAAGCGTCAGAAAAATTCTCTTGGACAGAGGAAGCCGACGCTGCGTTCACTCAGCTTAAGACCTTCCTCACTTCACCGCCTGTCCTCACAGCGCCTCAGCCCAATGAAGACCTACTCCTTTACATTGCTGCAACCGACAGGGTTGTTTCCATGGCAATAGTGGTCGAGCGAGATGAACCAGGTCACGTCTTCAAGGTCCAGAGACCCGTTTACTTCATAAGCGAAGTTTTAAACGAATCCAAGGCCAGGTACCCACAAATACAGAAGCTTATATACGCCATCCTGATAACGTCAAGAAAGCTGAAGCACTACTTCGACGGCCATCGAGTCCTGGTGACAACCAGCTTTCCTCTCGGGGACATCCTGCGCAATAAAGACGCCAATGGCAGAATCGTGAAATGGGCAATGGAATTATGTCCATTTTCCCTAGAGTTCCAGAGTCGCACCACTGTCAAGTCTCAAGCCCTGGTCGATTTCATTGCCGAATGGACGGATCTCAACGAGCCTTCCGTTCCAGATGTCTCAGACCACTGGTCAATGTTCTTTGACGGGTCCCTGAACATCAATGGTGCAGGCGCTGGGATATTGTTCGTATCACCCAACAAGGACAAACTCCGTTACGTCCTTCGGATCCTTTTTCCGGCGTCAAACAACGTCGCCGAATACGAAGCATGCTTGCATGGCATACGACTAGCCGTTGAACTGGGGGTCAAGCGCCTCTATGTCTACGGCGACTCCGCTTTGGTCATCAACCAGCTCAACAAGGAGTGGGACGCAACCCACGAGAAGATGGATCTCTACTGCAAAGAAATTCGCAAATGGGAAACTAACTTCTATGGCATAGAGTACATCCACGTGGTCCGGGATAAGAACCAAGCAGCAGATGCGTTGTCAAAGTTAGGCTCATCTCGGGCCCAAATCCCGCGGGGCATTTTCGTCCAGGACATCCATGAGCCGAGCGTAAGCTCCCCCCTGGTCGACAAGCAACCCACCGAGGCAATGCACGTAGATGACGCCACTCCGACAACCGGTGGGCATGACTGGCGTACCCCGTTCATCAAATACATATCAGACGGGACTGGCTTTCAGGACAAAACAGAGAACGAGCGCCTCATCCGAGGATCAAAGAACTACATCCTGGTCGACGGAAAACTCATGCGGAAAAACGCAAGCTCCGAAGTACTGCTCAAGTGCATACCCCAAGATGATGGTATCAAGCTCTTGGAGGACATACACGCTGGATCCTGCGGCAATCACGCCGCATCTAGAACGCTGGTCGGAAAGGCTTTCCGAGCAGGTTTTTATTGGCCAACCGCGGTCGGCGACGCAGAAAAACTGGTTCGGCATTGCGAAGGATGTCAGTTTTTCGCTAAGAGGACCCACGTACCTGCCCATGAAATCCAAACCATCCCGTCGTCTTGGCCCTTTGCTTGCTGGGGGCTTGACATGATCGGACCATTTAAACCAGCCCCGGGCAATTTCAAGTTTGTCTTCGTGTTAATCGACAAGTTCTCCAAGTGGATTGAATACATGCCCCTGGTCAAGGCAACCTCCGAGAAGGCTGTGGAGTTCCTCAATCAAATCATACACAGATTCGGCATCCCGAACAGCATAATCACTGACCTAGGCACTCAGTTTACTGGCACCACTTTTTGGGATTTCTGCGATGACAGAGGCATAGTCATAAAATATGTGTCAGTGGCACATCCACGTGCCAACGGTCAAGTCGAACGTGCTAACGGAATGATCGTTGACGCCCTAAAGAAAAGGCTGTACACCGAAAACGACAGAGCACCCGGTCGATGGATGAAAGAATTGCCGGCAGTGGTCTGGGGCCTTAGAACCCAGACCAGTCGAAACACAGGGGTGTCTCCTTACTTCATGGTGTACGGTGCAGAGGCGGTCCTGCCGTCCGACATACACTTCGGATCTCCTAGAATCGAGCACTTCGACCAGGCGACCGCCGACAACGCCAGAGAACTCGAAATCAATTGCATGGAGGAAAAGCGTTTAGTTTCATGTCTCCGAACAGCAAAATATCTCGCGGCAGTCAGGCGATACTACAACAGGAACGTCAAGGACCGTTCCTTCGTGGTCGGCGATCTGGTGCTTCGATGGAAAACAAGCCAGGAGGGAATGCACAAGCTATCCACTCCCTGGGAAGGACCCTTCGTGGTGACCGAGGTCACACGACCTACGTCCTACAGATTGGCATACCCAGACGGAACACGAGTGCCTAACTCTTGGCACATCGACAAATTGCGACGTTTCTATCCATAAAGTTTTAATGACTTTCTTTTGTAAGTATCTTATAATTTTTGATAATGAAATTCTCTATTTTTTGCCTATACCTTGTCACACACAGCACTCGGCAAAACTCCTGCGATGGATGCTCTTAGCGACAACCAAAGACAAATACGGTGACACGTCACTCAGATATTCTTACAGCGCTCAAAACAACAGTCATGACAAAAAGTAAACTTTATTACAAACTTTACATACAAAGTTTACAATAAATACCCTGACGGGCAGACACTAGCCTATTCCTACAGACTACTTTATTGGCCTAGCTGCTCGGGCTGATCACCCGCCTGGCCCTGCTGCCCGGACGAAGGGGTCGGGGCCACCGGCGCCTGGCTGGTCGAGACCGCAGGCGTCGACCGCCCATCTCCAGCAACGGACGCGCCCGACAACTCCCTGGCCGACCTATCTGAGCTCGGCTGGTCTGGAGGAGTGGCCGTTCCGCACAGATTGATGTCGCCGATCACTGTCGACGACAAGTCCAGCAGACTACCCCGAAGTTCGTCCGCTTCCTGTGGGCCGACTTCCTTCGGGTACCCCTTCTCCAGCCTGCTCAAGTCGACCAGGGGGTAGTGGGCGCGCACCATGCTGAGGACGTGCGCGCCGGCAAACTCCCCGGCGTCCTTCACAAACTGCTGGAGCCAGTCCCACGCCCGTTGCGCCTTCTCAACCGGGGTCAACTGCGGCGCGCGGGGCTGGCTCTCCGGGAGCTCGGGACTGATCAGGTCTAGGACCGGGGACACTCCTTTCCAGATCCTGCAACAGTTGACCTTCCAGGAGTCCCGGTCCTTGATCAGATCATCCAGGTGCTTTTTGGCGTTCACCTTGAGCACTGCAAACGAAACGAAGCGTTATTTTCGGCGATGCCAAACAAACAAAGGGGCAGGCAGCAACCAACAAGGCGGCACTCATTACCAGATAGCTCCCGGTCTTTTCGACCCAATTCCTCTTCTGCTCGCCGCCCGGACTCCAACGCACCGGCGAGCTGTTGGCTGAGCTGCTCCTTCTCTTGTTGGAGGCTCGCCACCTCCTCCTCCAAGTCTGCGTGAAACCTAAACTGGTCAGCAAAGCAAACTATACAAGTACGCGAAGCTACTCGGAGCGTGTGACTAACCTTCCTGCAGCCGGTACTGGTCGGCCAGACGACGAGCGAGGTCGAGACGACGCTCCTTTTCGGCACTCATCTCGACCACCTTCTCCCCGACCTCCGCCCGCAACCGGTCTACCTCCGCGGCAAGGGCCTTGTTCTCGGCCATGACGCCTTCTATCTGGTCAAAGCACCGTTTCCGGTACTTCGCCGTTTTCATTACGTCCTACAAAGCAAGCATATAACGACCATGTAAGACAAGGCAAAAGAATGCGCAGCAGTACAAAAAGCCGCTTACCTTGACTTCGTCGACAAGGCGCTTGGCCGCGCGCTCCACCCTGGCGGCCTCTTCGGTCTCGGCGAGCTCCTCATGACCGATAAAGTGATCCCCGCGTTGGCGCCACACATACACGTGTTGGCGGCCATCACGGGGACGACCCTCGATCTCTTCCACCTCGTCATCGGAGGCCGCCCGGGTTTCCTCCTCCTGTGCTGCTTCACCCCCGGTGGTGGCCCCAGGTATTACTGGCCCTTGGACCAGACCTGGGGAGCCCGCAGCCGAAGAGGCTCCTGCTCGGGGCGGCGGGGGGACTTCACTCCCCCCGGCAGGAGGAGTGGTCGGAGATCTTCCCTTCTCTGAGGAGTCAGTTGGGGGAGCCTCCTCAGCCCTGGTCGGGCTGCTTGTTGTAGTCGGCGCCGCGCTCGGGAGCCCCTCGGTGCTCCCAGGCGCGACTGCAGCTGTTGGCTGCTCTGTGGTCTGGGGGGCCGCATCCCCAGAACCGCGGGCAGGCTCGCCCGTTCCCTGGCTGGCAGTTTGGCCAGGGTCGACGTCCGATGCCGCACTACAGGAACAAAAGTGTAAAAAAAAAAAGAGGAGTCCAAAATACGTAAGTCGAACACTTACAGGTCTGACCGACGGTGGGTCGCGGTGAACCTCCTCCTCGCCCGGCCGGTCGGCACCTGTGCCCCCATCTCGACAGCCTGCGGGGCAGCGGCGCCGCTGGCCACTCGATCAGTGGCGACCGGCGCAGTGTCTGGGCGGCTCCGAGGCCGTCGGACCAACGATGGCGCAGCCTCCTCGTCGTCGTCGTCGTCGACGATCCGCACGAGCCGACGACGCTTCGGTGCTTGGCTGCTTTCCGCCGGTAGATCTGCCGGCAGCTCCGGTGTCGGCAAGGGATCTGCCGGCAATGGCCTTTTCCCCGCTACCCTCTCCTCGCAGGTCGGGACGGGGCGGGCTTGGTCTTCCTCACTGCTGGTGTAATGAGTACACCGAGCAGCGTCCTCCTCTGGTGGGACCTCTCCCGCAGGATTTTCCATCCCCGGTGCCAGTGATACATACACTGTGCACCGGTCGACATCACCGACCTGCAAAAGCAACAGAGATGAGTCAACTGCAGACGATATACGAATGATCAAACAGAATCTGCTACATACCTTTGGTGCTGGTCGTCCTAACTTGAAGGCTTGCACCCGATCACTGCCACGGATGAAGCCCCCATCCGCGAAGTTAAACAGCTCGTTCAACAGCTGTTGTACCTCCGCTTTCTCCAAGATCTCCGACCGCATCCTGGTCGGGTCTGCGCTTCCGGCATACTCGTACGCCGAGTGCACCCTCTTCTGGCAGGGCATCACCCGGCGGCAAATGAAGTTGCCGACCACGCCAAGCCCGTCTAGGCGCGACCAGTCGATCAGCTTCATGAGATCCGCCACTGGACCGTCGAACTCCGGGCGGTCGGTCCAGCTCGTCCTCTTCTCGGGAATGTATCCCACGTCGCAGAACGTGGAGCTGCCCGGTTCCTCCCTGATGTAGAACCACTTCCTGTACCATTCGGTCAAGGAAGTGTTCCATGGGCAGTGCAGGTAGCGATTCTTCATCCCATCACGAAGGTTGAGGTATACTCCACCTGCAACCTTGGAGCCTCCAACTGCTCCCTTCTTCCTCAAGCAGAAAAGATACCGGAAAAGATCGAAGTGCGGCTCTATGCCAACATAGGCCTCGCACAGGTGGATGAAGGTGGAAATAAGGAGAATTGAGTTTGGGTGCAGATTGCAAATCCCGATCTCATAGTACAAAAGAAGACCTTGAAGAAAAGGATGAACAGGAACACCAAAGCCTCTCTTAACGAAATCTTCAAAAATGACGATCTCACCGGCGCGAGGGTCGGGGTAGCTCTCCCCCTCCGGTGCCCTCCAGCCGCCGAGCTCTGCGCCGTGCAGAAGCCCCATATCGACGAGGTCACCAAGAGATTTTGTGGTGCTGCGAGACTTCTTCCACTCCTTGGCCATCAGTTCGGCCCTCTTCCTAGAGTCGCTCTTCGCCATTAGAGGTGCGAATGTGGGCTGGAGTTAGGAAGGTGCAGGAGATTGGAGAAGATGAGAGCGGAAGGCTTGAAGGCAATGGCAGGCGAAGCGGTACAGGCGGACCTATTAGGCCCTTATAAACCCGCGACCCCACCTCTCCCACTTCCTGTATTCTCGGGAAGTGGGCAGGCCATGCGGCGGACGCGGCGTTTCGGTTTACAATGATTATAGACAATTAATGCGGCGGAGTTTTTGTACCAATTGATGGTTTCCTTTTCTCAAACCATGCAAAGAGCGGTTCTACAGTTGCCAGGTGCAACTTTTCATGCATCCGTCTGACATGTCGTCAGGAGACCCCGTCACGTCAACTTTAACTGGAAATATCTTTTCAAAAGTAAGAAGACACATACGCCAGTGAGTCAACAATCCGGGGACTGCACCGACCACCGAGCACTCGACGCTCGGGGACTGGTCGCCCAGTCTATCAGCTCGGAACTTCAAGGACTGCACCGACCACCGAGCACTCGATGCTCGGGGACTGGTTGCCCAGTCTATTAACTCAGAACTTCAAGGACTGCACCGACCACCGAGCACTCGACGCTCGGGGACTGGTCGCTCAGTCTATCAGCTCAAAGCTTTAAAGCATGCACCGACCACTGAGCACTCGACGCTCGGGGACTGGTCGTACAGTATAGCAACATATAATTCCAAGAAGCACACTAAGTGCTTGGGGACTGGTCGATTGGTCTTTTCAATTGCAGACGAGCATGACATACTCGGGGACTGGTAAATTCAATTTTTTAGACCTTGCTACAAGGCTCATACTTCGCCTTCCAGCAAGCTCGGGGACTACATCGGTACGATGCATCTAGCGATGCATCTCAGTCTCAAAACTACTTGGGGGAATTTTCTTTTGACCCTGGCACCACGTGCCTACGTCACCTACTACCAGGCTCGGGGACTAAGTGGGCACACTTCACCTAGCGGTGAATTTGCTTGCTTTTTTGATGCTTCTACCTTTCAAAAAGGTAAAGTGGGCACACTTCACCAGGAAAGAAATTTTTTTTTAGAGCACCACGCATTCTTCGAACAACCTGCTTCTTCGATGTCAATGTTGATCAACTGTCTTTCGAGTTGGTCAAGGAACCGTTGCAACTGTTTGGGCGATTTTCCCACTTATTGAAGACGACAAGCCTTGCTGATCGAAGAAGCTCAAGACAGCGTGTTGCATCACAATACATGGTGCTCGGGGACTAGCTGTGGGGGTATAAACCCCTATACCCTTACGGCTAGACTTCAGCCAGGAAGCTTAGCCCACTACGAGACGAGTTCAAGGCTTGATCCGACAGCTCGGAGTTTCGCGCAAGGAAACAAGACGTGGAGATCAAGCAGGATTCTAGTCGGTTAGAATAGGAATTGATATCGAATTATCTGTGGCAATTGTAACCGACTAGGATTAGTTTCCAGATCTGTAACCCTGCCCTCCAGACTATATAAGGAGGGGCAAGGGACCCCCCCTAGGACATCATATTCTCTCAGCACAAATCAATACAACCAGACGCAGGACGTAGGTATTACGCCAACTCGGCGGCCGAACCTGGATAAAAAGCTCGTCCGTGTCTTGCGTCACCATCAAGTTCGTAGTTTGCGCACCGTCTACCGATAAACTACTACCGTGGGTATACCCC
Source organism: Sorghum bicolor (assembly GCF_000003195.3). Classification (NCBI taxonomy): domain Eukaryota; kingdom Viridiplantae; phylum Streptophyta; class Magnoliopsida; order Poales; family Poaceae; genus Sorghum; species Sorghum bicolor. The sequence continues at coordinate 26,913,612 of NC_012874.2, forward strand.
AGGGTAGACTGCCGACTAGCTTTCGTCTAAGTTGTCGATTAGGGTGCTCGCGTCCCTTGTTTTTACGACCACGTCGTCCACATAGGCCTCGACGAGGTCATCGCGAATCTCGTCGTGGAGGCATTGCTGGATGGCCCTTTGATAAGTGGCCCCGGCGTTTTTAAGTCCGAAAGACATGGTAGTGTAACAGTATGCGCCGAAGGGTGTGATGAAGGATGTTTTGATCTGATCTTCTTCCTTTAACGAGATCTGGTGATAACCAGAGTAGCAATCTAGAAAGGAGAGGAGTTCGCATCCGGCCGTTGAGTCGACCACCTCGTCGATGCGAGGAAGACCAAAAGGATCTTTAGGACAGTGTTTGTTGAGATCGGTGTAATCAACGCACATTCTCCATTCATTATTCTTTTTGCGTACAAGAACCGGATTGGCGAGCCAATCGGGATGATACACTTCTTTTATGAATCCGGCTGCTAGAAGCCGTGTTATTTCTGTCCTAATAGCCTCCTTTTTGTCACGAGCGAACCGTCGCAGTTTTTGCTTGATTGGTCTTGCGGTCTTCGAGACATTTAAGGAGTGCTCGATCAGGTTTCGTGGGACACCGGGCATGTCTGCGGGTTTCCATGCGAAAACGCTCACGTTGTCCCTTAGAAACCTGACGAGCGCGTCTTCCTATTTTGGATCCAGGTTAGCCCCGATGAGGGCTGTCTTCTCGGGGTTGCCTTCGACCAGCTGCACTTCTTTGTACTCCCTGGATTTCGAATTCTTTCTGGCTGTCTCCTGCTCAGGTAATCGGAGCTGGTCGGGAGGCAGCTGTGCGGCTTGGTTGGCTGTTTCCGCCATGCGGATTGAGAGGTCAATTGCCTCGGTGATCTTGAAGCTTTCTTCTTCGCAGGTGTACGCAGTGTAGACGTTGCCTCTGACGGTTAGGACACCCTTCTCCGTGGGCATCTTAAGGACTAGGTATGAGTAGTGCGGGACTGCCATGAACTTTGTCAGCAATGGGCGGCCCAGTATGGCGTGGTAGGTCCCGTCGAAGTCCGCGACTACGAAGTTGATGAACTTCGTCCGGAAGTGATCGGGTGTGCCGAATTGGACAGGCAATGTTATCTGTCCGAGGGGCACCGAACTTTGACCTGGCAAAACCCCCCAGAATTGGGCGTCGTAAGGTTTTAGTTGCGCCAGTGATATCTTGAGGGCGGGCAGGCTGTTGCGGAAGAGGATGTCGATGGAGCTTCCCCCGTCCACGAGCACGCGCTCGAATCTGATGCTATTGATGCAGGGATCAAGAATCAGTGGGAAACGACCCGGCTCTGGGATAGCGGCCCACTGGTCCTTCCTGCTGAACGAGATCTCCCTGTGGGACCACGCGGGAAATTTCGGATCTGCGATCAGCCCGTCCGTGCTGTCTATGTTGAGGCAGGCTCTCTTTAACAGCTTTCTTTCTCGCTTGGACTCAGTGGAGACCTTGCCCCCGAAAATGGAGTGGACCACGTCGGTGGGGCTGACGTATTGGTGTCGGGGGTCCCTGTCTTGGTCCTCATCCTCATCTTCGTGGTCGTGCCCGTCGCGCTTGTTATTTTTCTTGGCGGAGTCCTCTTGGGCGGCCCGCCGTGTATAGATACTTTTGAGGACGCGGCACTCTTCCATGGTATGGTTAGACTTTGGGTGTAGCTGGCACGGTCCCTTCAACATTTTGTTGTAGTCGTCTTGGTAGTCCCGTCGTCCATTGGGACGTTTGACCGTATTTACTTCGTGGTCGTATTCGCGAGGGCGCTTTCCTCTGAAGTCGTCGCGGCTGTCGCGCCGCCGATCCCAACCTTCTCGGTGATCGCGGTTGTCGGAGCGGCGGTGATTTCTGTTGTCGTAGCGACCACGACCGTCATCTCGCCGGGAGGGCTGGTCGGGGCCTCTCGCATCGTCTCGGATTAGTTTTTCTGCGTCATCAGCATCGGCGTAATTTTTAGCCGTGGCGAGGAGCTCTGCTACCGTTGATGGGCGCTTACGCAACAGCTTGTTCCTCAGCGCTTCATGGAAACGCAAGCCCTTGATAAAGGCTGATATGGCCTCGTCATGAGAAATCTTCGGGATTTTGAGGCGCATATCCGAGAATCGTCGGATGTAATCGCGCAGAGGTTCGTTCTTCCTGTCTCTTATCCTTTCAAGGTCATACTTGTTTCCGGGCTGCTCGCATGTGGCGATGAAGTTGTCGATGAAAGCCTGTCGTAGCTCTTCCCAAGAGTCGAAGGAGTCCTCGGGCAAGCCGAGAAGCCACTGATGACCAGCCTGGTCGAGGACTACGGGGAAGTAGTTAGCCATGACGTGCTCATCTCCTGCCGCTGATCGGACGGCGATTTCGTAGAGAGTGATCCAGTTCTCTGGATTTTCCTTACCGTCGTATTTTTTAAGTTTTTCGAGCTTGAAATTGCGGGGCCACACGACCTGGCGGAGGTGTGAGGAGAACTGCCTTAGGCCCGGAGGACCGTGGGTCGCATCGTACTCGATGCGGCGCAGGTTTTCGTGGACTGCTCTCTCTGCGGCGCGCCTGTTGATGCGGTCCCGGGCATCTTTGGGAGGGATGTTGTGGCGGAGATCCCTGTGTTGATCTTCTTCTTCTTGGCCGCGTACGCGGTTCTGCTGGCGGCGGCCATCGGCGTCCCGACCACCATCGTCGCGCCGTGAGTCCCCTCGACGGTTGTCGGGGGAGCGGCTGCGGCGACGCCTGCTGGGTGAGGCCCGGCTACGATTAGTCTGGTCGGAGGCGGCTTCCGTATAAGAGACGTCCTGGACTCTCTTGAGCAGAGTGGCTGTCTGTCCCATTGCGGCGATCAGGTATGCTCGGATACTGGTCCGGACTCCCTGGCATTCGGGGGTGTCAGGAAGCCGATCCAGGTTGGCCATGGCGACAGCCACGTTGGCGCTTGGTGTTTTGTAGACCGGCTGGTCCCCGACCATGTCAAAGGCATCGTTGAGGTTACTTGGTGGCATCTGTTGTTGCTCGTCCGCACGCCGTCGGGCGCGATCGGCGTTACGCTGTTCGCGGAGTTGCCTCTGGTCATCTGTTTCTCCGTCAACAGCCGGTTCGTCGGCGCTGACATTGAACACAATATCCCCTCGCCGGGGGGGGAATATCGGGAATCGGTCGAAACCCGGAGGGTGTGAAGGAAAATCCAGGTCGTAGCCCTCGTCCTCGGTGTTTATAACCTCGGTGGGGACGGAGCCGGTGCTTGAGTTGGTGCTGGAAACCTGGCCGTCCCGTAGCTCTCGGATTGTCACCATGTTGACATGGTGACGATTGTTCCTTGTCGGCGACCAGCCCGCCTTGCTGAAAACGGATTGGGCATGCTGTGAGTAAACAGAGGCCGAGTTGTTCAGGCCGCAAGGATAGTCTTCCGTTTTGAGCTCGACGGATCGTCCTGAGGGGGTTGAGGTTATCGTCAGGGACGTTCCCAGCCGTTCGTGTGTGGCGACACGAGTTGGCCGGCGGGATTCCGAAAAATCCGCTCGAGCAGCTTGGTCGGGCCGGCGCAGAACTCCATCTACTAGTTGGGAGACTTCGAGTAGCTTGGAGTCAGCGCGATCGAGCGCTTGGAGGAGGTCCGAGCAGTCGATCTCCTTTCCCTTGTAGAGTGGGAAAGGTGGTCGGGAGCTTGGTGCCGTCATGCGTGTGGTCGGAGACGGCGTGATCTCAGATTGGATCTGGATCTCTTTCGGAACCGTGGTCGCGAAGCCGCCGCTGCACGTCGTCCACGTGATCTGGCCGACGGTGAACGTGAGGCCTTCGGGCACGGTCGCGGAAGCTGGGATCGTGACCATCTTGTTCGTCGGAAAAGTTGCACGCACACCCCCTACCTGGCGCGCCACTGTCGACGAAAGCTAGTCGGCAGTCTACCTTGGGGTATACCCACGGTAGTAGTTTATCGGTAGACGGTGCGCAAACTACGAACTCGATGGTGACGCAAGACACGGACAAGCTTTTTATCCAGGTTCGGCCGCCGAGTTGGCGTAATACCTACGTCCTGCGTCTGGTTGTATTGATTTGTGCTGAGAGAATATGATGTCCTAGGGGGGTCCCTTGCCCCTCCTTATATAGTCTGGAGGGCAGGGTTACAGATCTAGAAACTAATCCTAGTCGGTTACAATTGCCATAGATAATTCGATATCAATTCCTATTCTAACCGACTAGAATCCTGCTTGATCTCCACGTCTTGTTTCCTTGCGCGAAACTCCGAGCTGTCGGATCAAGCCTTGAACTCGTCTCGTAGTGGGTCAAGCTTCCTGGCTGAAGTCTAGCCGAAAGGGTATAGGGGTTTATACCCCCACACATGTGGCCTCTGTTCTCACAGAACAAGCACTGATCAGGGTCAAGCCAGGGCTTCTTTTTGTTGGTGTATTGTGGCTTGTTATCACCCTGGGCCCTGTTGTCCTGCTGAGGTTGCTGAGGTGCCTTTCCATGAGGGGCCTTAGCCTGAGCACTAGAGGAGGAGCTGCCATCCCACTTTGGTTTCCCTTGTGGTTTGGCATTCTTATTATAGAACTTTTTCTTATTATCTCTCACAAAGAGAGCAGAGTCTCCCCGTGAGTCCTTAAGTCTCTCCTCCTGCACACACTGACCAATGAGCTTATCTAAGTTCCATTCCTCAGGTGCCATGTTGTAGCTCACAACAAAAGCCTCAAACTGCTTAGGCAGAGAGAAAAAAATCACATGAATGATAAATGGTTCTGGAAGTTCCATCTTCATCGATGCGAGCTTAGATGCTAAGGAGTTTAATCTCAGTATGTGCTCTCTGACACCACCACCTGTGTACTTCTTAGTAATGAGTTCTCTAATAAGCATGCTAGCTTGGGTCTTAGTGGTCCCCTGAAACTGGTTCTTGACCTTCTCTAAGTACTCAGTGATGGTGGCACACTCAGGAAGTGATCCCCTAATAGGCTCTGAAATAGTTGCCTTAGCCAGTGTCAGACATTTCTTATTTGAATTGTCCCATTGCTTCTTTGCAAGGTCATAGCTCATTCTCACTGTGGCATGGTCACTCTTGCGTGTCGCAAACGCTGCCTCAGTCTCATTCTCTTCACGCACCGGTTCTGCTGGTTCAACAGGACACGGTTCGTTGAAGGCTAAGGCATTGTCTGTCATGACAAGGGCTAACTCATACTTGTAATTGGTCCCGTTGAGTGTTGGAATCAACGACACCCAGTTGGTGAATCCTGAAATTTAGATACAAGATTTGTGAGGAGACTTAATAAAAAACAAATAGCTTAATATAAATTGCATGTATTAAAACAACGTTGGTCAGTATTAATACATACAATCCCTTTCTGCATTAATTTTACATCACCGTTGGGTAGAAAATAATACTAATGCAGTATAACTGATGAGGTAAACAATTATAATATTGATATCATCAACGTTGGTCAGAAAATAACAATATTATAAAATTTGCTAAATCTTAATTTTGCCCGAAATTAAATTCGCCCGTTGGTTTGAATTTAATTTAGGAGCAACTAAAATTACTAAGCAGCGGAAAACGTGAATAATATACTAATAATAATTTCCAGAAAAGTGTCTAATATTCTCTGAAAAATTTATCACGTTGGATCAAAATTAAACAGAAAAATTAAACTGAAACTAATCAAATAATACTAAAACAGTTTCTGGAAAAAAGAAAAAGAATTATTGGGCTAATAGGTCTGATGAAATGAAACGGCCCAGCAGCTGCGCGCTGATCTTAATGGGCCGGCCCGAAGTTCCTTTTTTTTTGTGCTAATTCAGAATTCTGAAAAAAATGGAAAAGCAATTCCATGGCTAAACGGGCCAGGGCGAACGATTCGGCCCAGCGGCCGAAACGGCCCGCGAGGGCGAGGCGGGGCGCGCCCGCCTGGGCCGACTTGGCCCGGCCAATCCTGGCCGTCTAATCTGATCCGACGGCCGAGCGCGCTGATCGGGTGAACAAAAAACCCGCAGCGGCTGCCTCCTCCGAAACCCTAAGCCATTTCTCTCCTACCCCCTCTCTCTTAGCCGCACCACACCAGCAGCCGGCCGTCGGCGACCTGGAGCAGGAAGGAGGAAAAGATGGCGCCGCCGTGGGACCCCTCGCCGGCGCGCGTGCGCGCCCAAGGCAGAGCACGCCGTCGTCGAGCGGCCGCGCGGGCGGTGCCCTGATCTGCGCGCAGCAGGAGCATCCCGGCGAGCCAAGCCTCGGGCGGGTGCGACATTCCGCCGGCATCGGTCTAAAAGGCTAAGACAGGGCGATCTCGGTAGGTATTTTCTCCCCCCTTTTTGCCCGGTTCTTGCTGATTCCTGATCTGAGCAGCGCGCAGTAAGGGTTAGGGTTAGGGTTTTCGGTTCGATTGATTTTAATCCCACCCTTCTAATCTCTTATACCTAATCTGACTTAACCCGACGCTAACATCCGATTAGATTAGGCTGATACCATTGATAGAATAAAAAGAACTTAAGTAGGATCTGCTAACCGGAGGATTAGCCGGGTGGAAACTAATACAAGTAGATAAAGAGTGTTTCGAGAACCTAATACAAGATCTAGGTGAACATGATGTAGAGGAGGTTAGGGTAAAGCACAGACCATCCGATTTAGGAGCAGAAGAGCCGGGATCCGCCATCAGTGGCGGACGTAGATGCTCGGCGCCTGGAGACGAAGAAGAAGACACCGGGAAGTAGCGCGGCGGCGGTGGATCTTCCCGTCACTGCCTGCGACCCTCTAGATCGGATTAGGGTTTAGATGTGGGAGGGAGTGTTGGCGGCGGCCAACTTCGTGGTGCGTGCCCCGGCTCCCCTCCCTTCTCTTTATACCGCAGGGTGACAGGGGCCCACCAGCCATTGAATGGCTGGGGCTCCCCGATCAGGAGCGGATCTGGCCGTTGGGCCATCAGGGGAGAACGAGTCCTTCTGCATAGCCGTTGGGCCATGCAGGAAGAGGTCAATACTAACAGGGCAAACATGTTCGCTTACCCTTTTCATCATCCAAGTCCATTAGTTATTTCCCTTTTCAATTAGTGCATTCCGATGTTTGGACTTCACCTGTACCTAGCATCTCTGGATACAAATACTACTTGGTCATCATAGACTCTTACACTCATTACGTTTGGTCTTTTCCTTTACGAAATAAAGCTGATGTCGTTCCCACATTTCTGAATTTTTGCTCCTACGTTCACACCCAGTTCAGACTACCTGTCGTTGCTCTGCAAACCGATAATGGTCGAGAATTTGACAACTATACCATGCGCCGCTATCTTCAGGAACATGGCATGGCCTTTCGCCTCTCCTGCCCATACACTTCGGCGCAGAATGGCAAGGCCGAACGCACACTGCGCACTCTCAACGACAGCGTACGCGCCATGCTCTTGCACGCGTCCGCTCCACCAGAATTCTGGGTTGAGGCGCTTGCCACTGCCACTCACTTGATCAATATCCGGCCGTGTCGCGCTACTGGCACTCTCACCCCCCATCAGCTCCTCTTCGGCACGCCTCCCTCATACGAGCACTTGCGCGTTTTCGGTAGCTTGTGCTTCCCTAACCAAACAACGACTGCGGCAAACAAACTATGCCCGCGCTCCGTGCCGTGCGTTTTCTTGGGTTATCCTGCAGATCATCGAGGATACAGGTGCTACGACATGGAGACACGGCGCGTCATCACGTCGAGGCACGTCGTCTTCGACGAGTCTCAGTTCCCCTTCCGCAACATGGGACTCCCACGCGCTCCGTCCATGGTGCCCCTCCGCGATGTCGACACAGTCCCGGTGCCGTTGCCCATCTCGGGTCGCGGATGTCGGGGCTCATCACGCCACCGCGCCTCTCCAACACCGACGTCAAGCGGAACACCGACGACAACGCCGCCGTGGACAGTGCCTTCACCACCGCGCTTTGATGTCAGCCCTACGTCGACCTCGTCCTCCTCCTCGACGACAAGCGAGCCCACGACGTCACCCGCGTCCTCCTCGTCACCGCGGTTCGACGCGTCGCCAACGGCCAGCGCGGCCGCCTCCCCGTCTGCCGCACCAGCAGCGGCTGCGCCACCTCCATCCGCCGCGCAGCCACGCCACCACATGGTGACCCGTGCACGCGACGGCATCCACAAGCCGAATCCGCGCTACGCCATGGTGAGCGATGCCCCGGAGATCTCACCAATACAAACGTCAGCACGTGCAGCTCTACGCGACCCCAACTGGAAGGCGGCCATGCAGCGTGAGTTCAACGCCCTGCAAGCGAACCACACATGGCGGCTTGTCCCACGACCTGCGCGTGCGAATGTCGTCACCGGCAAGTGGGTGTTCAAGCATAAGCACAACCCCGACGGGAGCCTCGACCGCTACAAGGCCCGCTGGGTTGTGCGCGGTTTCACGCAGCGCGCCGGCATCGACTTCAGTGAGACCTTCACTCCCGTTGTGAAGCCGGCGACCATCCGTACGGTGCTCACCATTGCTGCAGGGAAACGGTGGTCGGTTCGCCAACTTGACGTCTCCAACGCCTTCCTCCACGGTCACCTCGACGAGCGGGTCCTCTGCCAGCAACCGATCGGGTTCGTTGACCCGACGCAGCCCGACGCCGTGTGCCTTCTGTCCCGGTCCCTGTACGGTCTCCGGCAGGCGCCACGTGCATGGTTCACACGCATTGCGGGGTTCCTACACGCCATCGGCTTCGTCGCGACTCGATCAGACTCATCACTCTTCGTGTTGCGGCGCGGTTCTGCGACGGCGTACCTTCTTCTCTACGTCGACGACATGGTGCTGACGGCCTCCTCCGACGCGCTGCTGAGGGACATCATCAACAAACTCCAAGCTGAGTTTGCCGTGAAGGACATGGGCCCGTTGCACTTCTTCCTCGGCGTCGACGTGCGACGTTGCGGCACAGACTTCTTCTTGTCGCAGACGAAGTACGCTGAAGAGCTCCTGGAACGTGCCGGGATGGTGAACTGCAAGCCCGCCGCGACGCCCATCGACACGAAGGCGAAGCTGCCATCCTCTGGTGCTGCTGTGCAGGACCCAAGCGAGTACCGCAGCATCGCCGGCGCCCTGCAGTACCTCACCATCACAAGACCCGACATCGCCTACGCCGTTCAACAGGCGTGCTTGCACATGCATGATCCACGGGACTGCCACTTCGCCATCCTCAAGCGCATCCAGAGATATGTCCGCGGGACTACATCTCATGGGCTGCATCTCCATGGCGTGCCATCAACACCGACGATCATCGCCTACTCGGACGCCGACTGGGCCGGCTGCCCCGACACACGCCGCTCGACGTCGGGCTACTGCATCTACCTCGGCAACGCGTTGGTGTCCTGGTCGTCCAAGAGACAAGCCACGGTATCCCGGTCTAGCGCTGAGGCCGAGTACCGAGCCGTGGCGAACGCTGTGGCGGAGTGCATCTGGCTGCGGCAACTCCTAGGCGAGCACTACGTCGACGTTCCCAGCGCCACCATCGCCTACTGCGACAACATCTCCGCGGTCCACATGAGCAAGAACCCTGTGCATCACCGTCGGACCAAGCACATCGAGCTGGACATTCATTTCGTCCGGGAACGCGTCGCCTTGGGTGACCTTCGCGTCGTCCACGTTCCTACGGATCAACAGTTCGCCGATGTCATGACGAAGGGGTTGCCAACAGTGACGTTTTCGGCTTTTCGATCCAGTCTCACTGTCGGGCCACCCGACGCTGCCACTGCGGGGGGTGATAACGGTAGCATGCAGCCCGAGTCTTCAGCATCACGAACGGCGCCCATCTGCAGATGCGCGTGGAGTATGCGGCCACGCTGTTGCATGCGCGCGGAGCGCGCACACGTTGTGCATGCACACGACGTGCGGCTGAGCCTGCCTGGTCCTCCCTGTATGTAGGATCGTAGAGACCAAGTGCTGTGCTAGCCTGTTGTATAAGTATTCATGCCAATGATTCAATGAAAGTGTGGCTTGAGTCTAAACTTCTTTAAGTAACACTAGAGTGGTGAATGTTCCTTGTGCTGCTACATGGTTAACCATATATAGTACTTGATTAGTTGACACTTTACACTGTGTCAAAAATTGCTTTGCCATGTCTTGTGTTTACTCTATAGCAGTCTTAGCAAAACATCTAACTGGTTTGTGCCCATGTTTTTTTAGTCTGAAATGGAGGCTATAAACCAGGACCTTAGGGCTGTAGGTTATAGAACTGCAAGCATGACTGTGGTGTCCATTGTGCTGTCCAAAACTAGCTCTCAACATTTCCTGACGAGTGTTGGCATCAAAACACCACAACCCTCCAATTCATCAACATCAAATGAAAGCGAGCTTCGGGAACAACTTGCAGCTAAAACAAGGGATGCTGTTCAAGGTGAACTCGATGAACTCAGGAAGAAAAGTGAAAAAGTTGATGAAAGGCTGCTCAGGCAACAAAATGAATTGGAGGAGTACAAGAAGCTGGTAGAGCAGAATAGGGAGGAGATGGAGGAGAATAGGTTGTTGCTCAGGCAGATCTTGAACCTCCAAGCTCCTCGTTCGAGTGCTGGTCCACCAACATGAAGGCTGCAGATCAGTCTTGCTGTGTTTGGCCTGCACATTTTGGCTAGTGACAAACTTAAGTTGGCTGTGGTGTCAACTATTTAAAATTTCCTGTTTTGTTTGTGCAAACTGATTTAAATGTGTGCTGTGAACTGAGTTTATGTGCTCAAGTGGTGCTGGGCACTCAGTGCAAATACTGGTTTTATTTGAACTATGGAATTATGTTGTCTTCCTACTCCCAATTGCAAACTGCAATTTATTTATTTAGCTGCAATTTTATGACCAAAATTATTGATGTCAAAAGTACTATAATCTGTGACCAAAATGATGCAACCTTTATTGATGATCTTAAAGTGCTTCCTGTGATGATTAATGAACCAATTATAACAAGCCACATGGCAGATCCTAATTGCTCCACGTGGACCAATGAATAGCAGCGGCGTAGCTGCCACATAACATGACACATCATCAGCCACGTCAGCGTCCTACGTGGCAAAGACCACCACTTATGACGATACACTAAAGCAATTGGTGACCAATTCGTAGCGTCATAGGACGAATAGACGCCGTTAACGGCGCCGTCAAGACGCCCGTCAAACAACGTATTATGACGACCACAACGTCATATACATGACCAAATCAACTCATCACAGAATGCTTGCACAACTTTGACGATGGGCTTACCGTCATTGAATGGAAAAACAATTGTGACCAAATTTGACATTTCGTCACACATTAACAAATGTGACGTGACCCCTGTGACGATATGATTTTCGTCACAAGGTCATCATAGGTGAAACTATGTGACGTTCCTGACATATACAGTGACCAAAGGTGAACGTCATCCATCATCATATCCATACTAGTGATAGGGAACGAAAGTCGGGACGAGAGGCGGTAAGGGGGCACTGGCCAGACCCACCTAGGCACTGGCCGGCCCCATCAGGGGCCCGCTTCGGGTGCCCATTTGCGTGGTGCCTTTAGACTCTTCCTATTTTCTGTTAGACGCGTTTTCGAATAAATTTTCGTACTAGAATAAATAGAACTTAATATGGTGGTAATTGGATAAATTGTATTTCATCAATTACTCCTGAATCAAATGGTTCTAAATAAAGTTTAAGTCGGTGTCCATTTACCTTGAATAATGTACCTCCTCTCGATTGTAGAGTTATGGCTCGGTGTGGTGATGAATGACATTTCTGAATGATCTGTATGCCCCCTCCACTGGTACACATCTTCTAAGCAACGCATCTGAGCATACCCAAAAGAGATAGGGTGGATCCCATATGTGGAGACGACTTTCATAAATGAGCTTCCTCTTATTTTCTCCTGGTGGTACGTATCCTGCAACCATAAAGTTGACAATATTCACGTACCAAGGATCTGTCTTGGTCACTTTAAATAGCATGTCATCTCTTAATGAGTCATTAATAGGTAACTCTTGAGGTTCTTTAAAATACATCCTAGACAAATGAGCAGCAACAGGATTTTCTACACCTTTTCTATCTTTAATTTCCAAATCAAATTCTTGAAATAATAAGATCCATCTTATTAATCATGGTTTAGCATCTTTCTTAGTGAGCAAATATTTAAGAGCAGCATTGTCAGAATAAACAATTATTTTAGCTCCAACTAAGTAAGACCTAAATTTATCAATAGCAAAAACAACACCTAAAAGTTTTTTCCAGTGGTTGCTTAATTTAATTGTGCTTTTGTCATTGTTTTGCTAGCATAAGAAATTGCATGATGCATTTTACCTTTTGTCTATCCTAAGACTGCGCCTACAGCATAATCACTAGCATCACACATAATTTCAAAAGATAAGGACCAATCAGGAGGTTGAATGATTGGTGCTGATGTAAGTGCTTCTTTAAGAATATTAAATGATTCTAAGCATTCATCATCAAATTCAAAGGGTACTTCCTTAGCTAACAATCTAGTGATTGGCCTAGCAATTTGTGAGAAATTTCTTATAAATCTACGATAAAAACCACAATGACCAAGAAAGCTTCGGATTCCTTTTATATTAACAGGTGGAGGTAGCTACTTGATCACTTCAATTTTAGCTTTATCTATCTCTATACCTCTTTCTGACACTAATTGTCCTAACACTATTCCCTCTCTAACGATAAAATGACATTTCTCCCAATTGAGGACTAATTGTTTTTCTTCACATCTTTGCAAAACCTTATCTAAATTTTCTAAACAATCATCAAAAGTTTTTCCATAAACTTAAAAGTCATCCATAAAAACTTCTATGATCTTTTCTATCATATCAGAAAATATAGACATCATGCATCTTTGGAAAGAAGCGGGTGCATTACATAATCCAAAAGACATTCTACGATAAGCATAAGTTCCATAGGGACATGTAAATGTGGTTTTGCTTTGATCATCAGGGTGGATAGAGATTTGGTGATATCCTGAATAACCATCAAGGAAACAAAAGAAAGAATGATTGGCTAAATGCTCTAGCATCTCATCAATGAAAGGTAGAGGAAAATGATCTTTCTTTGTTGCCTTGTTGAGTTTTCTATAATCTATGCACATTCGCCATCCAGTGACAGTTCTCTGGGGTATTAATTTATTTTTATCATTTTGGACAACTGTCATTCCTCCCTTTTTAGGTACAACTTGCACAGGACTTACCCACTCACTATGCGATACAGGATATATAATCCCTGCATGCAAAAGTTTTAAGACCTCTTTCTGTACTACTTCTCTCACCGTATTCTAGAGTCTACGCTGAGGCTCTCTCGAAGGTGTAATCTCCGGATTGGTTGGTATGCGATGAATACAGAGAATAGGGCTAATCCCTTTTAGGTCTTGGAGTGAATAACCAAAGGCAGCCCGATGTTTTTCTAGAATAGTTATTAGTTTATAGGTCTCCTCATGTGAGGTTTTATCACTTATAATCACTGGATATTTTTTATCACTATTTAGAAAAACATATTTAAGTCTAGAATGTAGTGGTTTAAGCTCAATAGAAGGTGTAAGTGGCTCTAGTAATTCATCAAAAGGTTCAGGATTAATAGGATCCTCTTCGTCTTCTTCGATCAAGAACTAGGTATCATCTTCTAAATCAGGTTGTCTACAATTATAGAATTTGGATGACTTGACCTCTTCTATTGGATCTAATTCTGGAAGGGGTTCTGCTTTAACTTTTACTGTATGAGTTATAGGCATTGAAAAACTAAATCCTTTCCCAAATTTAATGTCTAATTTACCATTACGACCTTCGTGAATAAGTTTTATTATGGGTACTCCAATCATTACATTAAAATCCCACATATCAAATATATAAAAATTTAGCAAAACGCGCAAATCATTAATAACAATAGGAAGTGCACTCAAAACTCCTAAGCTAGGAATAATGTGTCCTGAACAATTCTTTAATAATTTATTTGTAGGAATTAATGGTATGTCTCTCAAAAACTCTTTAGCAAAAGTATATGACATGATGTTTACTCCTACAATTGGATTGTATAAAGCTTCGAAAGGATATGAATCTACTTGCAACTTTATAGCAACCGATTGTGAATTAAAGCAAATTACTTCAGGGATTGCTCAGATTCTATTAGCCAATCATCACCCAAAATAAAGATTAAATCCATTATAACTTCTCTAAGAAATTTTAAATCATTAGGATGTGAGAAATTAGGATTAAAATCCCTAGATTGTTGGGGTTGAATAATCTTATGATAAAATATAGTATTACCAAAATCAAAGAAATCAACCTCAATTTGAAACATCCAATCAGAATTCGGAGTTATCTTTGTCTCATTAGCTAATTCAACTATAGATTGAGATGAATCAAGTAAAAGTTTATTTTCAGCTAACATAAATTCTTCTTCTAACAACTCTTCTTTTTCTTCGGGGAGATCATTTAAAATATTAGTAAGAATGGTTTTAGTATGGTCAACAGTAATATGCATAAATGCTCCTTCCGAGGCTAAATTAAGGCATTCATGATTTTTATCATTAAGGCCTAAAAAGAAATGTGGTAAAAGCATAGGTTCTGGTAAAGCAAGATTAGGTCTAGAATTTACAAAGCCATCAAAACGATCCCAAGCCTTGCCTAGCGATTCATTGTCTAATTGTTTGAACCCTACAATTTCAAACCGAAGTTTATCGACCTTTTCTACCGGGAAGAATTTAAGGCAAAAGTCTTTTCGTAATATATCCCAGTCTCCTTGACTATTCCCAACATGGCGATTATACCATTTCTTAGCTCGACCCGTTAATGAAAATGGAAAGATTTTCCATCTTAGAGTTTCATCGGCCATGCCCTTAATACTTGGATATGAACATGTCTGCTCAAAATCAGCTAAGTGGGAATAGGGGTTTTCTCTAGAATTACCAGAAAAAATATGTTCTTGAACTAATTTGATTAGTCCTGGGCGTAGCTCGTAGCCAGATGATATGATAGGTTTAGAAGATTATTTTTGCTGGAGGTACGATCCCGATGGTGCTCCATATTGATATAAAAGTTGAGATTCAATTTCCATATTTGTATTATATTATATATATTTATAATATATATATTTATAAAAATATAACTATAGACTAAGATAGACTAATGAAAAAACCAGCAAACCATTTCCCAGCAACGGCACTAGAAATGCTTGTTGCTATAAATTAACTGCACCCTAGTAATGATTTTAATCAGATTATCCGCAAGCGCATAGATATATATTGATCAGCACTTCACCAAGATTAACCCAATTTTAATATTGAACCCAAAGGAACAGTAGGTGATTTATGACCTAGCCTATAATTCTTAATCTAAGGGGGCACAACCAATCTAGAAAACTATTGATGATGAGGAAATACTAATGTACACTGGTTCCAATAACCGGTAAACATTGTAGAGTATCGTCTTAACGGGCAAGTAACCCGAATAGGGGAAGAATCAGAGTAATCCCCTATCAGGCACCTATAAGCCTATCAATCCTATCAATGGGAAGTGGACTACATAGGAATCAACGCAGCTATAAAGTCACCTATGCAAACTACCACTGTCAGGCTGATCAAGGGACATTCACAAGCAACCATAGCCCAGACACCACGTCTACACTACGAATCACTAATCCGACCTAGGAGCTACCCAAATTGTAGTACTCAATATAATATGAGTTGCAAACCAAAGAACGAATACAAACAAGTTGCTTACTTGAATTAGAAGGGTAAATACAAAAGTACCTCCGAACGCGGTTCTGGGCGAGGGAGCCGAATCTAGATGAATACAGCTCTTGAGGAAGCTCCGACAGGCTAGGACTCCTCCGAATCTCTACTCCTCTACTCTATCTCTCTAATCTCTATCTTGATTGCTAGCCTAGATCTAGTGGATCTCTATCTAATGCTCTGGCTCTTCTTCTCTTGATCTACCCTCCTCTAGGGGGGTCTAGCCTTCTATTTATAGCCTGGTGAGATGAACACGCGCCGTTGGATCAAACCGACTTAACAAGCAGCCAAGATGGCTCCTCAGAGGCAGTGGAGGAAGCTTCCGAAAGAGGGGACCAAATCCTAACCAAAGGGGGCCGGCCGGCGCTAGGGTGGGGCCAGCTGGCCCCACCTGGCGGCTACTTGCTCCCCCCTCATGTCGGGTGTCTTCTAGAGTGTTCCTGAATCCTCTGGTGTCGTCCTTCCATCGCAGATAAGTTTTGTGCCAATTAGCACTTAAATCCCTCTTTTCAGCACTTTCTGAACTAATCCCTGGAAAACACAGAATATACAAAACTCGTGGAAATTGTCAGCGATAACCCTATTATAGTATATATTCACTTCTGGTGGAGAAATAAATGCTAACAAATTTTGTAAGTTCACAGGTGTCAACAATAGTCATCTGGGGAATTTCTTTTCAAAAATCTTAAAATTATTAGCTACACTTCTGCTCTATAGTAAGAATTAATATCCTACTAGAGCCATACATGATGCACATAAACTAGCTCATAAGCTACTTGTTTTGTATTGAGTTTTGTCAAACCTTGTTGACCTATGTTGATAGGATTATCATGCTCCCAAGATCAAGATCACGTACACCCACCTATTTCTGCCATTCCTGTGCAAGGAATGCACACAAACATGCCTTTTCATCCACAAAATGTTTTACTTCTACAGTGGGAGAAAAGATAAAAAGAATCTTGTGAGGAATAATTGCTCTAAGTTCTTCAAGAGTCTTTCTCAATATTTCCTGGTTACAAAATAGAGGTATGTGGCTATGCAAAACAAAAGTATTAGAAAATAAGAAAGAAAAAGATGAATAAAAGAAAATAAAGAAAAAAAAGAAAAGATAGCCCATACCCTCCTTTGCAAAGACCATGTGTTGACACCATTTTTGGATACGGGTCAAGTTGATTAAGAACCAATCGGCAATAGGGAGATTATTGTATTATGCCAACAGAAGAGTGCCGATAGAATCAGCCGATGAAGGTTAGTGCCGATGGGAGGTGATAATCAGTAAGAGGGGTTCTTTAGTTTAAATTTGGAATAAGATCAAGGATGGTGTTTGCCGATTTGAAGATTGTTGCTAGTAGAGCTTGTGATTGCCGACGCCGATGTTGGGAGATGTGAAGACTGCAGCTGGTGGAGTGACATGCCGATGGAGCAGGAGCCGATGAGGACTTCATCATGATCGAGACGGACTTATAAGTAGATAGATGTTGTTTTCTTCTTGCTATATTAGAGTATGCTTTAAATACAAGAGTCTTGTTTACTTTAATTGAGTCCTAGTCATATTTGGTCGTAACTCCTTGGGCCAGGGTATAAATATGGGCTGAAAGACGATGTAAAGATATATCAATCAATATCAAATACAAGTTTACTCTTACTTTTGCATCTACTTTTCCATGACTTTGTCAATTTGCATACTTTTCTTTTTACGAGTTCTCTTCGATTCGGCGAGTTGCAGATTCCAGTGTAATACTCGACGATCCTCGAGTTCCATGTGAACACCTCTTGACCGTGACATCGGGGCGCATCGCTGTTGTCTTGACATCAAAATCGGGTATTAGCCCTTTGTGTTTGCAGATCTATTTTTGCATCAACACATCTTTTGGCACGCTCGGTGGGACAAATCAACAAAGATCAACATGCTTAGTTCTGAACTCGACGCGGACAACGTCATCGGCGTGACAGAGGCCGATCTCAGGGAAGAACAGAAGCAAGCTATGGAGAAGGCTGTGGAGGAGTACAAGCAGCTTTGTCTGAAATCTTTTAGCCTGAACAGGAGTGGGGAAGTCATCCAAAAGCACGATCTTTCGTTGCCTCGGTAGGTTACTTTCGACCCCAATCCTAGTAAACTTCAAGAGATGGTTAATTCTGCAATTAATCATGCTTTGATTAACCACTCCAATGTGTTGTCCAACACCGTTTACAATGTCGTGATCCGAACTTTCAAAGAGGGACAGACACCACCACTTTATGCTGGCCCACCCTATCATCAGTCGAGATTGTCATCGGTTGTAGCTCCATCGGCTCCTTCAGCTATTGTGGGTACAGAAGTCACGTCTCCTCCAAGTACAGCGAGATTGGTTAATGAACAATCTACACCGATGACTTCAGATCCAATGACTCCAGGAGGGCAGGTTCCGCTCAACACAGATCTATCAGCATCGGCTATGTCAGGATCTGTATTTCAAAATAGTCAGGTTCCTCCCAATTGGTGGGGATATGTTATGCCTCTGGAGTTTTTAGCAAATAATTCTGGATTACCTTAGACACCTGACACAGCAGGGAAAGCTCCCATGCCATCGGCTCCTCCAGTTTCACCAATGACCCAAGTGCCTCAATATTCCACACAACTACTGTGTGGCCAGTTGCTGGGAATTTTCAAATGCCAACATTTCAAGTACCTAATGCAAGCTCATCGACAAATCCATTGCCGACACATAGAGGTTCATGTCTTAGGCAGGGTTTGTCAATCTAGCAATGACAGGTAATTACTAGCCATCAAAAAGTCTTGTGCCGATGAATGCCAATAATGGTTAGGACAGTTGCCCTTTCCACATACAACATAGCAAAATCATCAAGTTGTAGGGGTTCAACAAGGTCACATACAGGTTGGCTTTTAGAATCAAGCACTAGCGGCTCAGCCAATGAATCTTACTCAGCAGATTGGTGGTCCACAAGCAATGGCCAACATGTTGTTTGCCAGAGATCGTATGCAACAGAGACACGTGGAAGCATATCAGCAGGTGCCGGAAGTTCAATCAGCACATCGGCAGGATGCCGTTGCTTATTGGGCCGATAAGATAGCAGAGGTCATGAGAGATCTGTTTGGGATAAAAGCTAAAGTTAACACTTATTCTTATCGGAAGCCATATCCTCCCACACGGTGCCAGATTTTACTAAATTCTCTGGGCAAGATGACACATCAACAATGGAACATGTCAATCGCTTCATCATCGAGTGTGGAGAGGCTGCTAATAGGGATGAGTTAAGGGTTCGGTTATTCTCATCGTTTTTATCTGGATCGGCTTTTACTTGGTTTATATCGTTGCCTCCAAACTCTATCATTACTTGGGCCGATCTAGAGAAGCAGTTCCACAAATACTTTCTCTCGAGAGTTCATGAGAAGAAGCTTACTGATTTAGTAAGATAAAGACAGCATAATGATGAATCGGTAGAGAGTTTTGTGCAGAGGCTGCGGGATGTGAAGAACAAGTGCTATAGCCCAGTTTTGTATGATCGACAGCTGGCCGATTTGGCTTTTCAAGGGTTGTTGCCACATCTTAAGGATAAATATGATTCCCAAGAGTTTGAAAGTTTGAGTCATCTGGTACAAAGAATTTCTGATCAAGACACTAGGGCTTTTGAGCCTAGAAAGAATTGGAATAAAAAGGTGTCATTTGTTGATGAGGTAGAGAATTCTGATTCTAATGAAGAACCAGTCATCGGCTTAGCGGAGTGGGTGAAAAATAAGAAGCCGATGTCTTGCCCTTTTCAAAAAAACTAGAAAAGTTTGCTTTTGATATCACTCAAGCTGATAGGATATTTGATTTCCTATTTTAGGAAGGACAGATGAAGCTGTCAACTAACAATATGATTCCATCGGTAGAAGAATTGAAGAAAATGAAATACTACAAGTGGCATAATGCATCTTCACACAGCACTAATGAATGTAAAGTGTTTAGGCAATAATTGCAATCGGCTATAGAATCTGGAAGAATTAAGTTTGATGGCTCTAAAACTCAGAAGCCGATGAAAATTGATCAGCACCCTTTCCCTATGAACATGTTAGATGCTACGGGCAAGACTAAGGTCCTTACATCAGAAATTGCTGAGAGGAACGCATCGGTGGATCTCCAACATCCGGTAACTACTGATGACGCAAAAGGAAAGGGTCTATTGAAGGAATGTAGCAGTTGAAAGCCTCCTCAATCTGGTGTCGTGATCACCCATAGACGACAACTAGAGAATTGGAAGCAGCGTGAAGATCGGCATCGACGTCAGTAAGAAGAGAGGCGTCAGGAAGAATGGAATCGGCATAAAGATCATCGGGATTGCCTGTTCTTTGTTCACTATTGGGAACGAGGTATCAAACTACCAACTGGTGAAGATTGTCTCCAGTGTAACGGTTACCATTGGCACGACCGGTCAAATCAGGGATTCCAGCCAGATGATCGATATTCTAATCGGCGGATCAGAGGAAGAACATCAGTTCACGATCGGCTGGGGGGCAGGCTTCACGTGCATGAACGGCTGGGCAGACATGTCAGATATTTCCCAAGGAATCAGGAAGAACTTGAGATGGCGAATGTTAGAGTTCTCGATGAGGAAATATTCTATAGAGATCCCAATATACGTCGTGTGGAGTTATCTAGGGTCCGTTATCAGCCAGTTTGGAAAACCAAGCTTCCTTGGTGGTGTCTAAAGGGTTTAACGAGAACACAGCGGAGGAGGATGCAATGGGAAGGCCAGGAGGATTTGTATAGAGAAGAAAATTCTTTTAATTCTGAGAATCGGCAGCAGTTGAATCGCAAGGGAAAAGTTCCATCGGCAGATGTCAATATGGTATTCATGTTGCCGATGGAATATCTTGCACCTTCTAGTGATGATGAGGAAGTTAATCTCTCTGATCAAATAGCTCAGTTGGCACTTGACCCAATGGTGGCTATTTTTGAGAAGCCATCTGATGATGAAAGATAGCATCTTAAGGCTTTATTCGTTAAGGGCAGAGTTGATGGGCAGCCAGTATCTAAGATTCTCATTGATAAATGGACTACAATTAATATTATACCATATGTGATGTATCGGAAGCTTGGCAAAGGAGATCAAGACTTAACCAAGACTGATATGATGTTGAAGAATTTTGAAGGCAATGTGTCACCAGCTAAAGGGGTTGTACGCATTGAATGGACCATTGGCAGCAAAACTTTGCCGACAATGTTCTTTGTTATCAATGGTAATGGCGCATATAATCTGCTGTTAGGGAGGGAATGGATTCATGCAAATTGTTGTGTTCCCTCTACAATGCATCAATGCCTTGTGCAGTGGGTTGGAGATAAAATTGAAGCCATCCCTGGTGACTCTTCTTATATCATTGCATTGGTAGAGTTAGACACCTATGAGCGAACCAAATGTATATCAGGAGAAGCTTGGGAGAAAGATTTCCTCAGGGTTGCCAATTATGAGATTCCACCGATCCAAGCAGTCGATTCTGATGAAGAGTTTTAATGGATAGATTCGCCGATGATGGAAAGTTAGGACAAGGGTTCACATCCGCTGATGATTTAGTAGAAGTAGATATTGGTAGTGGTGATAGACCGAGGCCTACTTTTATTAGTGCTAAATTAGATTCCAAGTGTAAGCAACGATTGGCCGATTTGTTAAAAGAGTATAAAGATTGTTTTGCTTAGGATTATACTAAGATGCCTGGATTAGACCGATCAATTGTTGAACATCAGTTACCCATAAAGTCTGGATTTCGGCCACATTAGCAGCCAACACACCGATGTAACCCTAATATTCTTCCTGATATTAAGGCCGAAATGACCAAACTAATTGAAGCTAAGTTTATTCGGCAGTGTTGGTATGCGGAGTGGATTTCCAATGTTGTTTCTGTCTACAAGAAAAATGGGAAACTTCCTGTATGCATTGATTTTAGGAATCTTAATAAAGCTACGTCGATGGATGGCTATCCGATGCCGGTTGCCGACTTACTGGTTGATGCTGCAGCTGGACATCAGATTATTAGTTTTATGGATGGCAAAGCAGGATACAATCAAATATTTATGGCTGAAGAGGTTATTCCCAATACTGCCTTTAGGTATCCTGGTCATGTTGGTTTGTTTGAATGGATAGTTATGACTTTTGGTTTGAAAAATGCCGGTGCTACTTATCAAAGGATATGAATGTTATTTTTCATGAGTTCATCAGCACGTTGGTGGAAATTTACATTGATGATGTAGTGGTTAAGTCTAGGGATTTTACAAAACAAGCATGGTCAGCCGATCATGATGTGTTGGGTTGTCTGATAAAGATTGGTGGTGGTGCTGACCTAAAGTTGCTGCTGGTTGCCTCAGATTCGCATGTTTAGTGTTTGGTGAAAGAGAAAAGGAGAAAGCAAAAGAGAGGACAAGCACCAAAGTGATTCCCATGGACCATGGGGACCCTTAATCATGCATTATTACTCCTATGCTAGCTTTAGCTGTTGGCATGTGCCCTAAAGCATCAAAGTGCTTAAAGTAGCATCCTAAGCTAAAGTCATGAGCATTGGACCATCTCACATCGAATTTTGGCTAGTGTGTTGAGCATGGAATCCTTTGACATCATCATTGGGAGGTAGCAGGGTGCCTGGTGGCACCAAGGCCAAGTCGGTCGACCTGCCTTTTGGACACCTAGGGTATCCAATGCCCCTCCTAGGATTCCTGCTTCTAGCCAGAGTGGAGGGAGAGGTGGTGGACCCACAAAGCCAGGTCGGCCGACCTGGCAATGGTGGCTCCACAAGCTCACCTTTTTCTAATCACTCTTCTTAAGTTTTATTATTTATATGTAAGTTATTTGGTCAAAAAATTTGTGCAAAAACATGTAAATATATTTTTTAGTATGCATGCAATTGGAAAGCAAAATTTAAATGCAGAAAATAAATATGAGATAACTACTGACATACCTGGTCAGCGGAGGGCTCCATGTTTTTAGTCCATAGAGCAGGACCTCTCCGTTGGGTTTCATTCTATGGACGCCTCGGTTGGTCTCGGAGACGAGGACTGTGCAGGCATCTCCTCCCGCCATTCCTTTTTGGAATGTTCTAATTGCTTGGCGGGTTCCTCCTTCTGTTCGGGCTTTTTGGCCGACTTGCCTTTGTTGTACCTCCGGCGGGATTTGCCGCGAGGTTTCTCCTTCGGTTTCATGTCCTTCGGCTGCATGTTAGTTTATAGCCATTGAAAGGACATTTGATCCTCTTGCCTGCAAACTGTAGATGGATCTGGCCAGACCCAATGTAGATGACGGCATTCACTGTGTTCAGGAATGGCCGTCCTAGGATGACGGGGACGTCGATGTTCGACCCCATGTCGAGGATGATGAAATCGGCAGGGGCATATTCATCTTGGATTTTAACCAAGATGTCCTTAGCGACTCCCTCCGGGAACCGAATGGTTTGGTCCACCATCTGCAATCTTATAAAGGTAGGGAGCAAAGCGCCCCCTAACAGATTTTCATCAATTACCTTGGACATGATGTTGACGCTTGATCCAAGGTCACAGAAGACATTGTGGAAGAGCTGTGATCCGATCTCGCAAGTGATGGTCGGCATGCCTGGGTCGTCCTTCTTTGTGATGAACGGGGGATCAAGGAGATATCACCAATTTGAACGGACCGGAGGCTTACCATACCTCGTAGAGACTATTTTAATGGACAGAAGCGGGTCCTCAGGTTTCCCTGGGATCCTACTTTGCTCATATGATGGGACAGTTGCAGGTAATTGTGCTAACTATGTTTCTAACATTTTATTAAAGTTCAATTGATTCTTAATGGCAGAATTAAAGCTGTCCATTTTCTCACAAAGGCTTTCTAGGATCTTGTCATTAGGCTCAATTCTCTTATTGATACTATCATTAATTTTAGTTTGGCGTAGCACAAGATCTTTAAGAGAACGTTGGTTACCAAAGGAATTACTAGAATTATTATTCTAACCCATACCTTGGCCTTGGTAGAAGGGGCGTGAACTCCATTGTTGTTGTTGGGGCTTGTTCCCGTTGTTGAAGTTGTTGTTGATGTAGTTCACCTTCTCATGGGTCTCGGGGCAGTTATTGCCCGAGTGATCATCTCCTCCGCATACCTCGCACCATGGATCAGTTTCCACAGCACGAACATCGGTAGCGGTCTAGATGCCCTCAATTCCCTTTTCAGAGGAAGATTCCTCTATTTTCATCATAAGGAGGTCCATTTTGGCAGAGAGCATGTCCACCTCATTGAGGGTGTGGACACCTCTCTTCTTCGGCTGGAGGCGCTCCTCATTCCATCCTTGGTTGATGACCATCTTTTCAATGAGGTCCTTGGCATCCTTGACATTTTTTTGCAAGAATGCCCCTCTAGCTGAGGCATCAAGTTGACTACGGGCCATGCCGGTCAGCCCATGGTACAAACCTTGAATAATGAGCCATTCGTCTATCCCATGATGAGGATAGGCGTGAATGTACTCATTGAGACGTTCCCATGTGTTGACACTGGCTAACACCACTTGAATACTAGGTTGTCATCCCCAGCATGACACTAGAGTGTACTAAGGTATTTATGAATATGAAGGCTCTCTAGAAAATTATCTATTCTATCCGCAAGTGCATAGATAAAATACCTCATTGTAGCATTTCACCAGGAAAGTATTTCGGGTATCGTTATTTATAATTTTGCATAAGAGAACGGCGAAAGTGAAAACAGGGGTAAAATCTATAAAGCTATAGACTAGAGATAAACTTGCAAGAACATGAGTACTAATGAGAAACTCGTCACACAGTCACATGCTTTGGCAGGGGGTAAGCCATAATAATAAAATATGAGCTCATGGGTAAATAACACAACGATTAGAAATAGACTACTCCATAAAAATGTAAGGTGATGTCGGATTAGCTAGAGAATGGATTCTAAGTATCTACTATCTACTAATTCACAATCTAGTACTATAGGCATCTACAAGATCATATATAGCACAAAAGACTCTTCATTCATGTATAAGGAACATTGCTAAAGTAAATCAGAACATAGCAAGACTTACTCCGCAATACAAATTCTGCCTGTCCTACTGACGGAGGGTGGACTATATAAGAATCAACGAAGGTGTCACCATCACGAACTACCACACGACCCGACCAATAGGATACATTTGCAGGTAAATAACATCTAAGCACCATGTCCACATGTAATCTACCACTTAACTCCCGCGCGTCAAGAGCTAAGCGCTTTGCAAACTTATACATAAACTCAATATCAATCATAACTATATCAAATATAGAACTAGAGCAAACTAAGAACACAATAAATAGAGACATAATGCAACTAGAATAAAGTATTAGAGAAAGATATGAAATTATACCAATATTTATTGATGAAGATCTGAAATCCAGAGCGCTAGGCTCTACTTCTCTAATTCTATCTAATCAATCCTATAGAACTTGAAGGAATTGGGAGTAGCTAATTCTAATTCTCTGTGGGAGAGAAGTACCTAAACCCTAACTTTGATGGCTTCCTCTGATAATGATTTCTCCTCTCCCCTGGGTGGAGAGGCCTTGCTTATATAGCCCCCTCAAATGAACGTGGGCCGTCGGATCAAACCGACCTTAACCGCACGGTTATTCTTGAAGATTAGAGGCAGTGGAGAACGATCCGCGAGACCTGCCCTGATTGGTCATTAGGGCAGGGCAGGCGCCCAAGGGGGGAGGGCGGGCGCCCTGCCCCCGGGCCGGCTCGGCCTCCCGTTCGTTCCCGTGGCTTCTGGACTCTTTTAGGTTGAGAAAAATTGCACGGCATGTAATTATCTCGTTGTTAACCTGACGTGTGGGCCTTCTCTCTATATTTTCTGAAAACCCCCTATAGAAATAGAAAAACACCAAAACTTGTGGAATTCTGTCAAGATAAAACACTCATTCTAGATGTTTGGTGCATATTGATCATTTTCCATGTTTAGTTGACATTCAAATTTAGTACTTAAGGTCCGTCAACAAACTCCCCCAATCTTACCCTTTGCTCGTCCCTGAGCAAATAGCTAAACTCAGATGGATCAGGAGTAGCTTCGATGTTTTCTTTCCTGACAGGCACACATACTTTCATATAAAATTCTCTCAGATTAGAATGAAGTGTCAAGGGGCTTAGTACCTGCACTTAAGCCTTGAGTAACTATAAGACAAAATAATTAAGTCAAGCACTATTCCTCCTGTCTATACTTCACTTTTGTTCTGGAGTTTTGCATACGTTTTTGAAAATAGAGCTTAGAATTCCCAGCTATGATACTCTCAAATCTCTCTATATATGGTATTTGTGGATCCTTACCAAAAATGTCACTTACCTATAACTAAGGGAATGTTTATGTGGAGCTCATAGGTGTGAAAAATAGCTCATACATATGTTGTCTAATCGAGTCATGGATCCGAAGGAACTCAGCATATAATTAAAACAAGATGTGCATGTGTGGTGGAGTAAATGATAGTAATGGTGAAGATATATAAGTAATGATAAAACTTACTTCTCATTGCTCTCATATTGCTATCTCTCCTCCTCTTGATCTTTGCTTTGGGAGAACATGGGTATCTTTTCCTTCTTTCATTTTTTTAGATGGGTAGTGAATACCCCTAATTCTAATGTTGGACACTTGTCCATTTTTTCCGCTCAGGTGGGCATCTTTGTACCCCTAATTCTAATCCGGACACTTGTCCATTTTTACCTCTCGTCTCACTCTTTTTCTTTCTTTTTCGAGGTTTCAGGCACTTGCCCCTTTTTATTTCCTTGTATATTTTTTTGCATAACCCATGCCTCTTCTGCATTGAATCTTTTTAGAGTGAGAATAACAACACTTTGGGACAATGAGTGATAACAATATTTTTAGCAGATTTTTGATGAATGGTGGTGGATAGTGTAATAGATGTGTGCAAGTGAGTATCTTGATTTAACCACATGAAAAGCTCCTAAGGTCCACACAGCTCGATCAAACTCAATGCGAATATAAGTAGCAAAAGATATAGAAATTATAGCAAGTATGGTTGTGGTAGGAATTTTGTCATGCTAGGAACTCATCATATGATTTGCAAGTTTTCAAAATAAATCTCGAGAACTCAGTGTTGTAAGAACAAGATAAACAACAGCTCAAACTTTATATCATGCCTTTCTCTTACCTAGGCTTTAGTTTTAGGCTCATGCTCCCATAGATATTAAATTTCAGGTTTTAGTAATTCTTGGGAGAACTCTAATTTGAAAGCTAGGTACTTGCAAGTAAGGAAACAGAGCAATCATCATTTCCATCATGCATCTTTTTTGTTTTCGTTTTCTAGAGATTAAACTTAGCACGAAAAATAAAGCACACTTATCTACACACTCTTTTTATGTGGTTTTCATTTTTAAGGAATGCAATAAATTAAGCAAGAAATTATTTATTGGGTTTTCTAAGTTTTTTCATTTTTTATCATTTTTTTGAAATAACAAAACAAAAAAATAAATAAGAAAAACAAATAAAAACTTACTCGGTAAAATGGGGAGGAACTCCCCCAAGCTGGATGTTGCTACGTCGGTCCTACTCAATGTTTCAGAATCGCGTCATGGTGGTGATGTTGTCGTTCATCAACGTGGAGTCTTGCCTCATGCCTTGTACTATAGCGGCGTGGTCCTGGTTCCACTTCTGCTGCTGTTCTAGGAGTCATCCATGCTCTGCTTGCCTATCTTGGATGGCGAGAAGGGTGTTGTCGGTGCGGTTGAAGAAGGCGCTGGTCTCTTGGTAGTAGTCGCCGGAGAACACATAGGAGGCGTCGGAGTACCGTCCTGCATCAAATTGGGGCTGGGGCCTAGACCCTGAAGCTCCAAATGGATCAGTGGAGTACCTGCCTGTACGGAAAGGCGGGTTTGCCCACTGGTGATCTGGGCCTTCTGGCCATGTCTATTGTGTTGGCTCCTGTGGCTGAGCATGTTGAACCCACGGGTCCCGAAAAACTCGGGGGTTCTAGTCGCGATAATGGAGGTGCGCTGCTTCCTCTGGCCCGGGATCAGCTCCATACCAGGTGTGTTCTTGATGGGTGGTCATCGTTTCGGATGCCACTCGCTGTGGAGCTCTATGGTTTACCGGTGCCACTGCAATCTCAATCAAATAATTTTGAACGACACAGAGGCCAAGGTTCGGGTTAGGTAACCGAATCTTGCCTTTATTATTGTATAACATATGCATTATGTTCCCCTCTTTTTTCAGCATCCGAGCTTG
The DNA here is from genome assembly GCF_000003195.3 of Sorghum bicolor. Classification (NCBI taxonomy): domain Eukaryota; kingdom Viridiplantae; phylum Streptophyta; class Magnoliopsida; order Poales; family Poaceae; genus Sorghum; species Sorghum bicolor. The sequence goes on from NC_012874.2 coordinate 26,941,498, forward strand.
CCTAAATGTGTCATAGCCATGATAAATTCGGAACTCGTCAATGAATTCCAATGACGAGTTTTCTAGCAAATTGAGACTAGAGGCTAGACGAGTGATGAGTGAAGTATAACCGACAGGTCCCTGAAGACTAGGTATACTAAGCCAATGAGAAACCAAAAGAGTAACAGGTGAAGTGGGTATTTTATTTATAGCAGCATAAAAATGTTGCAAGTCTCCTACTCTTACTTTTCTAACATCATCGCGATGGAAAAGATTGTACCCAAGCTATTTGTGGAACATCCGGAGAGTAGGATGTTCCATGTCACTGGTTCGGGCTTGAATGTAATATTCATCCCTTGAAATCTCTCTCCAAAACTGGTGCCTCTCAAAATTAGGCAAGTCGGAGTCAATGTCCAAAATGCATCTTGAAGAGAAACCGAGATGGTCGCTCAGTTCTCTCCAAGACAACATAATGTTCTGTTTGAACATCCGAAAAGCGATTCCCCCTCATTATATTGCAAAGTGCAGAGAAATTCAATGGTGATAAGATGGAAACCCAACTCAGTTATGTCCCAAAAGTTTGTCCATCCCACCATCTGGAAAATCAAGTCAAATTTGGTATCCATACCTGTTTCTTGTAGCAGGATAGGATCAAGAGTGGTGGTGTGAATGAAATCCTTGTTCTTCAGCTGCTAGAAAACTTCCTTCTCCTTGCGGGTCTTTAGTCCAAGGTCTCCTGTCTTGAGGAGAACCTTGACTCGTGTACCTGATGAAGACGATGGAGCTTGCGGGGGCGTCGGGTCGACGCTCATCTCCGATTGGTGCGAGGAGAGTCGGGATGAACTCCTCGTACCTATGTTCTTGAGGGCCTTGCCCGCGTTCTTCACCTTCTTGAACATCTTGTAGAAAGAATCAATACAAACAAAAGCTCGTGGAGAAATGTGAGAAAAATGTTAATGGTCAGCCGTCCGAGATGTTAGTCATCCAGGAGTTAGTCGTCCGAGACAAGTTTTAATTTTTGGCAGCACTTCCCCCTAAACAACTTTTAATTCTGTTTTGGACAACAGGATCACTACTTACTAATGAACCTTGCTCTCTTACTCCAAGGCTACCAAACTCTCTTTCACTCTTCTCTTCCCCTGTACTCTCCTTCTCACTTCACTACTAGAGCTCCTCCCCTGGAAACCGAGAATTGAAGTGTGTGTGGGTTTTCTGGAATGCTTGTGTGATGGAGACGGAGGCAGGAGGTGGCCATTTATAGGAGGAAAGGAGGACAGGGTGGGTGCCTTGAATAGTAGGGCGGGCACCCCACCCAGGTGGCCTCCCTGGCTGCAACTTCTCTACTCCCTCCTTTGCTTAGTATTTACACAAAAAAATGATTCATGGGTGGTGGTTGGACGGTGGAAGTTGTCTGGTGAGTGGAGATATCTTGGTGGATCAAATAATGTGATGAGATATATGTGAGGTATGGTGTATGACATGTGGGACCCAAGGAGTGTGGGTCATGTTTCTAGAATGTTGATATAATTAAATATAATACAGGAAAAACTATGAGAATTGAAACTTATTGAAAATGATCATGAAAAAAATATTTTTCTACCTCCACAATAATTAATAAATATGGGTTGTCACGCACCATAAATATTATTTATATGGGGCTTTTGATTATTATAATAATGCTATGAATAAACATGACTAATGCAAGAATTTAAACGGTGTGGATAAATACTGATTTACCTCCTGGCGAGGGTTTGGGATTTTTAGGTCCCCCAAGCTGGACCTCCAAATCTTTTAATCTTCTGAATTACCTTGCTCTGGAGATGTTGTCTCCAGTTGTTCTTCTTCACTGGGGGTTCTCTGGTGGATCTCCCTCTTCTTGTAGTTATATTGCTCTTGCAGAATTATCTCTATTAATGTAGATTGCTTGAAAATATTACCTGATTTCATACCTTGATTATTGAGATGTTTGTAAGCTGCCTCAATGGTCCTCTGATCTTTTTCAAGTATTTCTTCTTTTTGGTGATGATGTTGAACTTTATCTTGGAACTAGCTTTGGTCTTTTGCTATCTTGTCCAAAAGTAGTTCTGCTTCTCCAAGTGTAAGTTCAAAAAGTGATCCTTCAGCAATTGCATCTAGGATCTCACGAGCCTTTTGGGTTAAACTACATTGGAAGATTTGGATAAGTAACCATCTGGGCATTCCATGTAGAGGACATTTTGATATGTATCCTTTAAAACGCTTCCATGCTTCTGGAATGGTTTCTGTCTTCTGCTGTTGAAAGCAGATGATCTTTCTTCTTAAGGCAACTGATTTGGTAATTTTCCTATGGAGAAGAACTTTGCTACAAAAGCCTTTGAGCAGATCGTCCAAGTATTGATATCTTCTTTGTTGGTGTAGAACCACTTCTTCGCTCTTCCTTCAAGTGAGAATGGAAAGAGACGAAACCGTATGATATCTTGGTTGACTTTGTAGACTTTGATTGTGCTTGTAATCTCTAAGAAATTATGCAAGTGTGTCTTAGCATCTTCATGTGTCTTTCCACTGAATTGTGTAACTTGTACCAAATTGATGAGGCTTGGCTTGGTTGGATGTTAAAGATTTCCTTCTTCTGCTTCGTGTCTTGGACTAGTGCAAATGTTCTCAATGCTTAGAGCAGAAAATTCTCACAGAGTCTCTTTTGCCATAACATCAACGATTGGTGACTAGCTTTTTCTTTCTTGATTGCTTTGGTTCTAATGATGAAGAGTTGAATGTACCAAAGTCAATCCTGATATACCCTGTATAAAAATATAAACATAGAAAAACAACAGGGTGAACCTGCCAAAGCAGAGGTGCCTTGTTATGATTTCTCATATAGTAGTTGTTTATGCAATTATTTCTCCATAGTCTAGTCTAATACTTTATGTGAATAACCTTGACCAACTTCCTGACTTTCCTTACCGGTCCCCGACAACGACGCCAGAAATGCTTGTTGACACTTGCTAACACCACTTGAATACTAGGTTGTCATCCCCAGCATGGCACTAGAGTGTACTCAGGTATTTATGAATATGAAGGCTCTCTAGAAAATAATCTATTCTATCCGCAAGCGCACAGATAAAATACCTCATTGTAGCATTTCACTAGGAAAGTATTCAGGGTATCATTATTTATAATTTTGCTTAAGAGAACGGTGCAAGTGAAAATAGGGGTACAACCTATCCAGGTATAGACTAGAGATAAACTTGCAAGAACATGATTACTAATGAGAAACTCGTCACACAGTCACATTGGCAGGGGGTAAGCCATAATAATAAAATATGAGCTCATGGGTAAATAACACAGCGATTAGAAATAGACTACTCCATATAAATGTAAGGTGACGTCGGATTAGCTAGAGAATGGATTCTTAGTATCTACTATTTACTAAGTCACAATCTATTCTAGGTATCTACAAGATCATATATAGCACAAAAGACTCTTCATTCATGTATAAGGAACATTGCTAAAGTAAATCAGAACATAGCAAGACTTACTCCGCAATACAAATTCTGCATGTCCTACTAACGGAGGATGGACTATATAAGAATCAACGAAGCTGTCACCATCACGAACTACCACACGACCCGACCAATAGGATACATTTGCAGGTAAATAACATCTAAGCACCATGCCCACATGTGATCTACCACTTAACTCCCGCGCGTCAATAGCTAAGCGCTTTGCAAACTTATACATAAACTCATTATCAATCATAACTATATCAAATATAAAACTAGAGCAAACTAAGAACATAATAAATAGAGACATAATGAAATTAGAATAAAGTAGTAGAGAAAGATATGAAATAATACCAATCTTTATTGATGAAGATTCGAAATCCAGAGCGCTAGGCTCTACTTCTCTAATTCTATCTAATCAATCCTATAGAACTTGAAGGAATTGGGAGTAGCTAATTCTAATTCTCTATGGGAGAGAAATACCTAAACCCTAACTTTGATGGCTTCCTCTGATAATGATTTTCTCCTCTCCCCTGGGGTGGAGAGACCTTGCTTATATAGCCCCCTCAAATGAACGTGGGTCGTCGGATCAAACCGACCTTAATCGCATGGTTATTCTTGAAGATTGGAGGCGGTGGAGCACGATCCGCGAGACCTACCCTGATTGGTCACCAGGGCAGGGCGGGCGCCCAAGGGGGGAGGGCGGGCGCCTTGCCCCTGGGCTGGCTCGGCCTCCCGTTCGTTCCCATTGCTTCTGGACTCTTCTAGGTTGAGAAAAATTGCGCGGCATGTAATTATCTCATTGTTAACCTGACGTGTGGGCCTGCTCTCCATATTTTCTGATAACCCCCTGCAGAAATAGACAAACACCAAAACTCATGGAATTCTGTCAGATAAAACCCTAATTCTAGATGTCTGGTGCATATTGATCCTTTTCCATGTTTAGTTGACAGTTAAATTTAGTACTTAAGGACCGTCAACACCATGCTTCACGAATCGTCTTGTCAGACTGTTGTTGGAAGCTCGAAATCTTACCACGCAGGGCACTGGTCTTGCCCGCTGGGAAGAACTTCTTGTGGAAAGCATTGGCACACTTGGCCCAAGTTGTCACTTCGCTCTTGTTGGCGTAGAACCACTGCTTTGTCTTCCCCAAGAGTGATAATGGGAAAAGGCGAAGGCGGATGGCGTCCGCCGTGACGTTCTTGATGGTGAAAGTGTTGCACACCTCCAAAAAGTGTTAAAGGTGCTCATTGGCATCCTCATGTCGGTTCACACAGGATGGATTGGCTTGCACCATGTTGATCAGTGTAGGCTTGAGCTCAAAGGTCGCATCGCCTAAGTTCAGGTTCGGGATGGTAGCGACAAAGTCAGCTGACGGGGACGAGAACTCAGCGATGGTCTTCTGGGCCATGACTGCCTCAACAACTGGTGTGGGACTTCCTTCCATGAGCGGTTTGGTCTTTGAGATGACGGCGTCTAGTTCTCCTCAACAATTTCTCAGGAACTTCAATGAAGTTATATGGCAATTGAAAACCGCTCATGCACTGTCTAGATTCACGATAATGAGAAACAAGACAAGTGAAGGGTAAGCCCCTAACACTAACGGATACCTAGATTTTAGAGTAGACCATGGATTCCAATTTATTAGAGATTCCTAGTACGACGCGTCCCCGGCAACGGCGCCAGAAATGCTTGTTGGAAAATCTTAACGCACACCGGCTAGAGTAAGATGTGACAAGTATCTAGAAATGGTGGCGCCTAACCAGCACTGCTTAAATGCAAGCCTGAGGTGTTACTAGGATAGGTTGTCAGGCTACCCTGACCAATGGCTCCAGAAATGCTAAGCAACGCTAAAATCTAGCGGTGACGCAAGACGTACCAAGGGTAACTCTGCAAGATCATAGGTACCATTGTGGCACTTCAACCGTGGTGAGTATCTGCGGTGTCATAATTTATAGTTTGCTCATGGGAAGCGGACTAATACTCTCTAATAAATATATGGGTGGATATCCGTGGTTTGTGTCTACTCAATCTAAGTCCACTAGTGCTAACAGGGGGTAAGAGTAGCAACATAGCATAATAGATAATTCGGATAAAGGTATGTAAAGATAACTGGTAGCGAGCTAGCTAGGTGGGAGGACAACGAGTGAGTAAGGACTCCTATGTATCTAACTCTACTTCTGTGTTCTAATCCTAATCAATATAAATGACTCAATTAGACTAGTATCCAAACAGTCTTGTGTGGTCGAAGTCGACTGCAATAGGAGGACGAAACTCCTATTCAAGCGGACTTTTGACTTATGGGCGCCTACAGACCGTACCCGACGTGAATAGAACCTACTGGAAAGTAGAGGCCTGTCACACTTCGCTGCCGCCCGCTAACACATTTGATACGGTGGTATCCACTAATAAGCGCTAGCCTGAGCACCTCGCTTACACTAGTCTTATAACTTCAACTATCACGTAAATAAACAAAGCCCCTAATGCTAGTGAAACACGCACAAGGTGTTGAAGACACTAATCTAACTAAGGCAGCTACACTAATAAGACTAAGACACAACACTACTACAAGTATAGTAATGCACTAAGCAATACTCAAAGTAAAGACTTGAAGTAAATACTTAGTAAAGTAAAGAAAGACTATTGATATAAAGAATGTAATACAAGAGCTATACCAGACTCTACAGAAGACAGCTCTGGAGACCCGAGCTTCGCTTGACTCGATTCTAACTCACACTCTAGACTAGACTACACTACACTTGATCTCCCAAGTGTTATTTGGAAATGAAATATGGAGATGAAAGATGGAAGATCGTCTTGGGAAGGTGGAGGACCCCTCCTTATATAGGGGTGAGAGAGGGGGTGCCACGTCAGCAATCCACGTGCTCCTTCCTTCACCCTTGGATGCACCAACCTCCCAACCACCTTAGATGGACAGTTGGGGCATTACCACACATGGTAAATGTGAGGAAGGTCGGTGGGATTGAACCGACTCCAGATGGGGCCCACCTATAGGTCGGTCGACCTGCCATCTGGATGACGATGGGTCCCACTGACCTTCTGAAAGGTCCGTAGGTCGGTGGGAGGCTAGGCCAGGTGGCATGACCCAATTGGTCGGTCGGCCGACCAACCTTTGGGGCCCTTGGCCCACCACTGGCCTCCTGGTGGTTTCCCCACTTGTCATGTGAAGTGTTGTCCAAAGTTGAGTCTATTTGCACATTTGCTTGCTTCCATGAGGGCAAGCACACTTGGATCCAAGGGTTGGGATTGACTCCTTGGAGTATGCCATGGCTCATGCCATGGAGGAGAGCCCCTGGTGGGCCCAAACCATGGTCGGCCGACCGAGGTTATGGGGCCCATAGGGCTCATTTCCTTCTTCCCTGCATTGAACAAGCTAAGAGTACAATTGGAACATTATTAGTGATAAATATTTTCATGTGATGCTTATCTTCCTTCAATCGAGGACTATTGACGGGCTTTTGAGTATATAGAACTGGGTCTAATTTCCCGTCAACACGCATGCATACTAGTTATAATTAACTAATTAACCTTGTCATAAATTGCAAACTAAAGAAATATAAGTTTCTAATTTTTTTATACAGAAATTAAAATAACAAATAACCTAAAATTCTCTATTTCTAATTTTTTTAAACAAGCAAAATTAAAAAACATAAAAGTTCCCTATTTTTCTAACTAATCAGGAAATATGGCATGCATACTAGTTATAATTAACTAATTAACCTTGTCATAAATTGCAAATTAAAGAAATATAAGTTTCTAATTTTTTAAAACACAAAAGTTCTCTATTTTTCTAACTAATCATGAAATATGGTATGCATACTAGTTATAGTTAACTAATTAACCTTGTCATATATTACAAATTAAAGTATTTTGAGTTTCTAATTTTTTATATAAAAATTAAAGTAACAAATAACTTACAATTCTCTATTCCTAATTTTTCTAAACAAGCAAAATTAGAAAAACACAAAAATTCTCTATTTTTCTAACTAATAATGAAATGTGGTATGCATACTAGTTATAATTAACTAATTAACTCGATCACAAATTACAAATTAAAGTATTATAAGTTTTTAATTTTTTTCTAAACTAATTAAAATAAAAAAACCATAGTATCACTATTTCTCTAAAAAACGCATCGACGATGTTGAGAAGATAAAGCTAGTGACCACTTAAAAAACAATAAAATAAAAAACAACATACATAACACTAAGAAATAACATATGCCGCTGCTAAATATTGAGAAGATAAAGATAGTGACCACTTAACAAGTCGATAACGACGTAGAAATGATGAAATGAATCAAATGCCGGAGATGAGAGCAAGAACAAGCAACTGCAAATGAAGAACACAGCAAAAGAGTGAAGATCGGGCTCGGCTAGGGGAAGAAGAAGAGTTCAAATATAGAGAAGGACATTTAATCTCGGTTCCCATTACCAACCGGGACTAAAGTTCAACATTTAGTCTCGGCCGGTGAGAAGGACCGGGACAACAGCTTTTAATCCCGGTTGGTGTTACAGCAACTGGGACTAAAGGTCCCTTCTGCCGATCTCTGACACCGTAGCCGTTGGGCAGAGGACTTTTAGTTCGGGTTGATCTCACCAACTGGGAGTAAAGATATTTTTGTCCCGGACGCTAATTGGGCCGAGAGTATTGTTTATTTTGGGCAAGTGACCAAAAGCCTGTTGTAGTGCCTTGGTGTGGAGATGCCAACACAATTCTTTCCAAGTGGAGCAAAGTCGAGAGTGAGGAAAAAAATACATAGATTGCCTACACACAGACGTCAGCATTATCTTCTCCCATGAATAAGAAAAGGTGGTTATGGAGTACTACACTCTCAACACCTTGGCTCATCTGCACCTAGGCCGGCCGCCTTCATTGGTCTTCATTGGCCTTCACTCGGCTACTCTCCATAGAATATGTTCTCCTTGGAAGCCCCGTTCTCAGATGATGAAATTAGAGATACCATACTCTCCATGGCAGGGGACAAGGCACTACTCTAGACGGTTTTACTGGAGCCTTCTTGAAATCTTGTTGGGAACCATTAAATTTGATCTCACTACGTGCTTCCGCTGCCTGTTCACTTTGAATTCTCAGGGTGTTGATCTGCTCAACTCGGCAAACATCTTCCTCCTTCCAAAAAAAGAAAATGATGTCGTACGGATAACTGACTATAGACTCATCAGCCTGATTCATAGCATTGCGAAAAATCTCTCCCTCTCTCTGCCAACAGACTTCCCCAAGTCTGGAAATTGGAAAAGTGCATTCATAAAAAAAAGTGTACATGACAATTTTCTTTAAGTCCAAAACACCGTGATGAGGCTACCAAGGCAAAAACGCCAACTTTATTCATGACGCTGGACATATAGAGAGCATTTGGCACTGTTAACTAGAGGTACTTGCTAGAAGTCATGTGCATCAGTTTTGGATCGTGTTGGCATTAATGGATCTCCATTCTTCTTTTCGTTGGGCGACCTCTAGATCTCTCCTTGGTGGCCAATAAGGGCCTAGCTTCAAGCATGGTCCTGGCGTACGGTAGGGGGATATCTCCTCTCACCAATACTATTTCACTAGTGAAGGGCGCGCGCCATCGCGCGCACAGCTGATAATTGAAGATTGAACAGAGCAGGTAATAAGTATGTTTTGTACATGAATGTTTTTCAGGTTCTAGGTTTGTGGTCATTGACAAGCATATTTTACATGTGGGATATACAGAATCAGTTGTACTATATACATTGACATTTAGGTTATAGCAACAACTTCGCTGGAGCAGTCCCTAATGATTTTGCCTGGTGGTCTGATTATTCCGCGAATGAATCCTTAGTTTGCCAGCTGGAGATTCTTCTCAATTGGTGAGGGAAGGACTTGTGTTTGAACATTATCTTGGCTCAAGATTGGAAAGCCCACTATAAGTGCTTTGCGTGCTGGATGACTGTTAATGTTACATAATAAAAGCAACGTTAGTGTGGTGTACAACAGGTGTCTGATAAGTAATTATATCACAGAAATACACCAATAGAGGATATCATCGCTCAGCGTTAGTAGTAATTTATATAGTAAAAGAATATGTATGTATTTTCTGATGTTAATATATCAGCATATAACCAAATGTTAATAACGACTATTGGTTTCAGAAGTAAAACAAAATTGCATAGAAATGGAGGGGTTATGTCGAACATACGTGTTTTTCCCGAATTATGTGGAGGGGTTGCCAGTTCCTTTGTACACAGAAGCAGCACATACAACTTCTTTGAGGTGCAGTAGCAAGCAATGGTTGTTGCAGACACATGGGCACTGGAACTGCTAAACTGTAGAAGCTAACTTTGTTCGAAGTTAAACAGAAAAGACATGGTTTGACCTTCACAACATATATGCATGTAAGGACACTAATCATCTAAATCATGAAATCTCTTTTTTGGCTAAAAGTACCATGCACTCTCAAAGTTTTACAAACAACTTTGCCACAAAACCAACCAGCGGACTATGACAAACATATGAAGTTTTGATAGGGTGAATAATTAAGAGCATAGGAGGCTGAAAGCATACCCAAAGTTGTACATTGGAAATTTTTATTCTACAGAGAGGATACAAAGTGCTACATGTCGCAAATGCCTGTATCATTCAAGAATAGCACCCACACACTATGTTGTCTCTTCTTTTTTCCTGCCTTATGAAGGACAATAACTAATTTAGTGCTGGCAATTTTGAGGCTCTGAGTTAATAGTAAAGTTTAGTCTAGAAAATTTCATCCATGTCTATATACTATCAAAGGATCATTGATGCACATACCAGCATTTGAAAGTACAACAAATGGCTTGAATCTTTCAGAAAAAATTAAGTGATCAATTTCTAATAGTAGAAAGAATAAAGGCACAAAGTTTTTTTTTTTTGGATCTGCCCAGCATTTGCATAGCAAGCTCAAAATATAAGACAGTGAAGCATGCTCAAATACTCAGATCTCAATGGAAATTGACATGAGGCACCAAAATATTCATCTCTCAGTTACTAATTTTATGCTCTACTATTCTCTGAAACTTGAAATCAGAAGTGTGGATTTATTGTGGACTACGAATATGATAAAGCTAGTAATGGTCAATACAATAGTACCGAGTATTGTGAATTGTAGCTGTTTATGCGCTACTGAATAATAAATTAAACAAGGATGTCAGAGTTAATCTCTTCACCTGTCTATTCAGTTTCAATGCTTGCTAAATCCTTTTTCATCTCTTGCTTGTTATCTGATTGATTGTACCTAAACACAATAGAGAGGTAGTCAGTACGATTTAGGCTATGTGCCTACAACAATAATAAGAGGGAAGAATAAAGATCACAAGATATGAGATATGCATATACAGAGTAGTTGGGGTCAAGGCCAAACAAAATAGAGCACAGATGGTAAGTGAACAACCAACTTGAATTTAGGAACTTAAATTTTGTAGAACAAACTATGAAATAGGTAACAATTGAATGACTAAATGATAATCACACAATGAGTAAAGAGTTCTCAGATTATTTAGGCTTCACTTGACTGCGGAATCTAGAACCTTCTCATATAATAGAACAGACCAACACCTGGGGACAAAGGAAATATTAACTTTTTAGAAAGCTAAGATAGCAATATCTAACTCAACATTTAGTTTGCTTCCCTTTGGAAAAAGGACTCCAAAACCACATTTGGAAATATGTTTGGAATAGAAGGAAGTAAACTCATGAATGATCTTATATCATTAAAAATATTGCATATACATTTGCGATAGCACAACAAAATATAGTCGGTACTAATATTGTATATACATTTGGAAATAAGTTGAAAAGGAAGTGTTGTACAGAGGTACATCTTCTATGTTAGGGGGATCATCAGTTTCCAAAGGAGTATCTACAGTAAAGTACATTGTCTAGAGGACGTGCATCGCAAGTGCTGAATCAAAGTTCATAAACCAGATCCACTAAGGTTAATATAGTGAGACAATAAAAAGAAGGAACACGAACCTATGACATAAGAGCTTCAGCCATCGACATTGTGTCATCTTGCACACAAAGACCACGAACATGATTGCCGCTGGCATCCGAAAAGAACCAAACCATATAGAATCACCGAAAGGAAATACCTATGTACAATTTTATCCAAAAACAATCGGTAATCAACTTAGTATCTTAATGAAGTATTTGTCAAAATTCGGCAGATCAATTATGCAGAGTGGAATTCTCTCTGCAGGTAAGCAAATTTCCTTTCTGTTAAAAATTAAATTGTCAGGCATCTATATCTTGCTGAGCGCAGGAAGCAGTAGGTGTAATGCTTGTCTTGCAAACTGCACTGATAAGGATGCAGCCAACAGTCCAAAACTACAGGTGGCAATGCTATCATGAGCAAAGTAATCCATGTTTATATAGCAAGAACAATAGTTGTAGCTATAGCATGTCAAAAGCACACCTATGAGCATAATTGTAAAAGATTAAATATATAATTCTTCTAGCAAATATGTGGTTTACTCCAATCATACCGTGTGACTGGTGTAGAAGTTTCATGCATGCTCACAAATAATTTTTTATTTTGAGATAGCATTTTACCTCAAGCAAGGAAAATACCATGATTTCCTTTTGACTTTCTGCTCCCCGTACCATCAAGTGGGATTTGTTGTCATATGCACAAATGGCCACCTCCTTGCTTATTTTTGCACAGGCGTAAAATAATTATTTGAAGCAACCTACAAATCTGACCAAAAAAAGAAAAAACTGAACTATAGGAAAGTGGAAGAAGACTATTATATTTAATCAAAAATAGGAAACAGAGGAGTAGGCACATGTCTGGAAATAAGGAAATCATTGTTCAGGACACATAAATTTGTCATGGATGGTGGAACATACACATACAGGGGAAACCAGATACCTAAATCATAACTATGGAACAATAACCTAAATCAATGGATACGCGGATACGGCAATTTCTCAAAAAACACGATACGTGGATACGTTTTACTATTTTCAATAAAATAAATAATGATGCAAATAGAAATTGTGGAAGTGTAAAATTTGAGTAATCACTAATTATTAGTTAGTACATACAATCATATACTCCCTCCATCCCAAATTGTAAGTCATTCCAAGAATTTTGGAGAGTCAAACTTTTATAAATTTGACCAAATTTATATTATAAAATAATAATTATTATGGTACTAACTAAGTATCATTAGATTCTTTCTTAATTATATTTTCATAGTATACTCACTTTACGTTACAAATCTTAGTATTTTTCTCTATAATTTTAGTCAAACGTGAAAATGCTTTGACTCTTCAAGATTCTTGGAATGACTTACAATTTAGGATGGAGGGAGTATGATGCATCACTAGATCACCTTGTAGGTTTCTTAGTATTCACAAGAGATCCAAGTCCAGCTATACTGGATGAATGCACAATTACCAAATCTATCTAAAACGGGGAAGTCAGAAACAGGATTATGTCTGTTATGGTTGTGGGCCGGTGGATCCTATTCCTACGCTAGGACTACCTCTAGCACTAGCAAGCAACAAGTGCGGAAGTAGAGTACAACAAGAATGAAAAGACGTGTACTCATGGAGGCCGACGGAAGCTAGCTTTAGTGTTGAGTGCTGAATCATCCTCTTCCCTGCATCGCGGGAGCTAGCCGCGTCCGTAGCAGACTGGTGGGTGTGCTCTCTGCCGTGGTGACCTGGAGGATGAGAGGTCGATTGATGGCATACAGGGGACGGAGGCTTGTCGCCGGCGGCCGGCGAGCAGTGGCGCATCTCCTGCGCAGGAGGCAGCGCGTGCGCAGGATGCGACGCGAGGGGGCGGGGGCTCGTCGCCGATGACCGGCGAGTTGCAGCGCATCTCTTGCACGGGAGGTGGCGCACGAGAGCAGGGGCTCTTGCGTGTGGATGACTGGATGTGTTGCGGCGGCTTTGTAGGGTCACGGGACAAGAGAGGCAGCGGGTGTGGGGATGGGATTGGCCAAGACGCCGAGTGGTCAGGTGGGTTGGACCGTATCGGACTGACGTATCGAACGAGCCTAACGTATCGAACGAGCCTAACGTATCGAACGGGAGTATCCGAATTATAGTTGATTTATTTTTTTACGGATACTTTGCTGATACGTATCCAACGCGTGTCCGATACGTATCCGATATGGGATACGTCCCTACCTTGACGTATCGGGGTAACGTAGCAAACAAGAAGAGTCTATTATTCAGCTTTGGTCATGCACATATGACTACACATTTAATTTCAAACAGATTTCAGCTACGCTAACCTGAAAGGCAGGCATATGGTAAACCACATTTAATTGAATGAAATATTGTTGACATCAACTTGGGCAGCTAGAACAAGGCACTGAAATCAAAACTGTTGGTGGCACAAAAATTCAATCGAAGCTTGCGTGCGAGCACAGCCAGAGCAGGGGCGCCATGGGAGCAGTAACATCGAGTGAAAGGGAGTGCCGCTGCAACCATGGACGTGCCGTTCTGATTCCGGTCCGAGTCAAAAAACGCAGGGCAGCGCTTCCGCGAATCCTTGCGACCTCTACCACAGGCACCTAGGGTTTCCTGTAGCACAAGACTACAGGTGGAGCAGAGGAAGGATGTGGCGCCGGGGAGGCAGCCACGCCGGTGCCGCTTGGCCGGACAATGCACCGAGTGGGAAGAGGACGACGGTCATAGCCGTGTCGCCCCATTGGCGCGCCCCGGCTGCCGTTGCCCTGGCCGCATCGAGGGAGAGAGAGATCGAGCAGAAAGCAGAGAGAGAGAGAGAGAGAGAGAGAGAGAGAGAGAGAGGGAGAGGAGAGAGCACGCCGGGGGAGGGGAGGAGGGAGCCCGCAGCTGCGCTGCCCCGCTCGTGCACTCCGTCGCCGTTGAGGAGGGCGTCGGGGTCAGAGTTGGGAACCATCGGAAAGGGGAAGAAGCTGCAAGGAGAAGCAGGATCCACGGTATATATTTGTCTTACCGGATTTTAACGCGAAGCTAGAAAATTAGAGGAGAATAGAAAATTAGAGGAGAAGCTGAAGAAGCCCACGAAAAGCAGAAGCAGCAGTTACAAACGAGAATCCACTCCAAAAGATCTGGACCATTGAATGAGAGATCCAACGGCCACAGTATTTTTGGACGACGTGGACGCTACTCCACGGGGAGGAATCAGCCGGCTTTTGTAGGGGAAAAAAAAAGCTCTGGACACTTTGCAGAGGCTTCTTAACCTCGCTGCCTAGCAAGGTATTTTCTCTGCTCTCAGACACCGTGGCTAAGTGGAGGACGTCCATCGATTTAGTTTAATATTACCTCTATGACATATGATTAATGACTAATGATATAAAGTTTAATATTCAATATATATCAAGCTTAATACTATCTTAATTTAGTTTTAATCTTATATATTCATTGTCATAAATTATATTTCAATGGTTTGTTTTGTTATTTTGTTGTTAAATGATATTTTTACATACTTGAATTTATTAATTTACTTATAAATGTTTTTATATGATTGAAATAATTATTTATTATAGATTTCCATTTTTTATATATTTAACAATTCAAATACTTAGTTGAGGAATACAATGTGTTATGTGTGTTATATACTCTTACTTTATTTTTTACTCATATAATGATATTGTTCTTTGAGACCTTTTACAATGGTTGGAATCGCTTCTCATCGCTTTCCATCACCTCTGCAAAATAATCATTTTTGTTGATTTAATTCATTGAAGGGTAATATGGTCATTTCCCCCAAGACCCACGCCAAACTCGCAATCTTCCCCAATCACACGCACCTCCCTCGCGTGCTCGTCATAGCCTTGCCGCCGCCCTACTCTCTCCGTCACCCTCGCTCTCGCTCATCGTGGTAGCCGCCTTGCATCGCCATCTCATCGCGACGGCTGCCCTGCCCTCGCCCCTACCACCGTAGCGCCGTTCACGTGGACCCTGCCTCACCCTCACCCTCGCCCTCGCTCATCGCAACAGCTGCCCTGGCCTCGCCCCTGCCGCCGTAGCGCCGTTCACGTGGACCTCTAGACTCCCACGTGGCTGCCAATGTCTGCCGCATCACAAACCTCCAACCTGTGTTGCGCCTCCCGATGTCCACTGCGTCGGGGTCCATGACCTCTGCCACAGCCGTCGGAATTTTTTTTTATTTTTAGCCCAAATTTAAAACAAATTTCAATTTTGACCCGTCGTTTGGCCCCGCCACCATGCATGGCGGGGCAAATACACTGCAACCCGCCATGCATGGTGGTGAGGTACACCCTGCCACGTGGCATCTGCATGGCATTCGTGGCTGACGTGGACCCCGCCGTTGGTCGTGGCGGGGTAGGGGTACCCCGCCGTGGATCATGGCGGGTAACAACCCCGCCCCGTATCATGGCGGGGTACCACTTTGTCGCCTTTACT